>NC_133932.1:137069558-137096832 GCF_031877795.1 Strix aluco | reverse complement strand
CCGGCCTGGATCCCAGCACCGCAGCCATGGGCCATCCCAGAGCCTCTCCCGTGGCCACAGAACCCTGGCGCAGGCCCGGCAAGCGGCCCTGAACCAGACCCGGGCCCAGGGCGGGCGGTGGGAAATGTGGTGGTAATTCTGGACGGCCCAGCCAGCGTGGCCATCTGTTCTCATTTCTGCTGCTGAGGAACAGAATGACCGCAAAAAATGGGGAAAAAAATTAAAAATAAAGGTGGGATGTTTACTAGGGGGTTACTGGGAGGGGCACAGGGCTGCTGGCCATGACTGGGGCGCTGGTCAGAGCCCCCCCAGAATGCTGCTCCCACCAATGGATCAGAGGATCTTTCCATCAGCCGCTTCCTCGGCTGCCGGCCCCGAGCTGATGGGGCGGGAGATGCCCAGAGCCCCCCCAAACAGTGTGTGTGTCCCCCCATTCCTTGGCTCCTGGTTGCTTTTAGGGACAGCAACCGGCTTCAGCACGGGATGAGGTGGGTGGGCACCGGCGGAAACCGGCGTCGCATCCCACCTCTCCCTGCAGCATCTTCCCCGCCGCGGGGACTGGTGGGATGCTGCACCCCCAGAACCCCCAAACAAGCTCCCTGGGACCCCCATTCCTGCCCCAAAACACCCGAGGGGGGGTTTTCTCCCTGCTCTGCCCACGCCACGGTAGAGTTGTTGTACCTGCAGACGTGGGAAATCATTTTCTCAATCACTGAGGATTTCTTTTTTTTTTTTTTTTTGAGAACAGCTTGTACCGACCTTGTGATAAAAACAAGGCTCCGGGTTCCTCTGGGTGTTGTTTTCTGTTCTTTTTCTGTTCCCAGGATAAATGTCAGTGCAAATGGAAGAGCGTTTCTCCATCTTGCCGTTTTCTCGTTTTCTTCCCGCCCTGAAAGACTCCTCGGGTTTTCGAGCGTGCCGGGGTAAACAGCAGAAATATCAGCGAGGGGAAAAAAAAAACCCTCAAACTGCTGAAATTGAACTTTCTCGCAGACATTTCTAGAGGCACGACAGGACCAGCACTCCCCTTGGTGGGAATAGCGACGGTATCGGCCACGTCCCGTTGGGCCAGATCCATCCCAGCGGCAGGGCTCGCGCTCCCATCACACAAAAACAATGTTTTTTCCCCATATTCCTCCCTCTTGCCCTGGTGTGGGGGCTCAGGCCGCCAAAAGGCAGATTTGGGGGGCAGTGGGATGTGCAGGGGGGTGTGGGGGAGGCACATCACAGCTACCGCCTGCCCTGGGTTTCTCCCCAGCTTGCCCGAGCGCGCCCAAGCTGGGGGGGGGGGGGGGTGGATGTATTTCAGCGCAGGAGCAAAATCCAGGGCTGCAAATTGACCCGCGTGGAGCCCCCAGACGCAATGCTCTGCTCTCCTTGACGGCGGGGACTGTCCCCAAGCACCCCCAGCACCCCCCTCAGCACTGCCGGTAGCACCCAGCATCCACCCTCCCCACCTCCTCCTTGCCTGGGGTTTATTCAGGGCGCACAGGGCGGTGGATGCGCGCAGGGAGATGCATGAAAGAGGTGTAAGGGAACCCTGGAAGGAGGAAAGCAGAGCGGGGCTCGGTCCCTGGGACCATTTTGGGGTGCTGGGCTGAGCTGCCAGGGTACGAAACGCGAAGGAGCCGATTGCTCTTTGGAAGTGGCGGCTCTGAGCGCAGGGCGGCAGCGATGCCGAGCCCTTTTGTGGGGAAAGTATCCACAGAGCAAATTGCTGTGTATCAGCAAATACATCTACATTAGTGGCGGAATTAGTATCCTGCACAATGAGCACTCGAGGACAATGCCCGGCTATTCAGAGCTCAGAAAATTCAATCCCGTAGCTAAGGAGGCTCGGCAGAAGTCGAAAGCAAGGCTTGTTTCATATTCACGCTGCAAATGCTGCTACGGGGGCACGGAGCTGTAACGATGCCTTTGAAACGCCGGCAGCGCTTCATCTTCCTGACAAGAAATAAAGATACCCAGCCCGTGTCAGCGGCAGCGGGGCCTGCCCTGAACTCCGCTAAAAGGGTGTTTGCGGCGTCGAACACTGAATCGCGCAGAGAAATGAGAGGGGGAGTTGTAGGAGGCGCCGCGTCGGATCCTCCCGGGACCTTCTGCTGGGAGGTGGGGGGTGAGGTGTGCCCTTTGGATGCACCCGGAGAAGGTTTCTTTGGTGGATCTCGTTGGCCATCCCCAGGGTCTCGCTCCTGCCCCGTGGCTTGGGTCTGGCAGCCCCGTCTGCCCACCCTGCGGGGCTCCGGCAGCCGGGCTCAGCACCGGCACCTGGGTGGGTGCAGGGCAGCGTGCGGAGGAGGCGGAGGTGGCCTCGGAGCTGGGCGGGTGTTGGAGAACTTGGGGGGTGCTGTTGGGTTGCAGCATGGGGCTGGGGGGGCTGTGAGTAACCCTTGGAGCAGCACAGGGGGGTGCTCAGGCAAGCACAGACATTCACGCTGGGTGTATGGAGAAAACTTTCCACCGTAGAGGAGGTCAGAAATTCCGGGAGGCTTGCAAACACCGAGGGGGTGTGGTAGAAATCCTCATCTCCGCTGCAGGGCAGGTTCTTGGGGACGGCCGGTGATGGATCAAGACCATCTGAAGGGGCTTGAGCAGAGATGGATCTGCCCACAAAATGCAGCACTAGGAGAAGCTTTGATGGGTGCCAGAGCCGGTTGGATGTCTCCATCACAGAATCCCAGAATCATCTGGGTTGGAAAAGCCCTTGAAGCTCCTCCAGTCCAACCATGAACCTCACCCTGACTGTTTCCAACTCCACCAGATCCCTCAGCGCTATGTCGACTCATCACAGCAATGGGGAGCTGCGCCAGAGGCTGAGGCCTCTTTGCTTGAGGCTGCTGGAGAAACCTGCGGAGAAACCCTCAAGACACGGCACGAACGCTAAAACCCGGCGCTTCGGGATCCTCCGCCTTCGGCATCCCCAAACCGGCCGCCTGTTTTCATGGCATCCACCAGAAGGTCACATCCTCCCCACATCCGCGCGACATCCCTCACCCTGGCTGGGATCCCGTAGTCCCTGTTTGCTTTTAAAACCAAACCAGAACCACCCTGGGCCCTCACAGCACCGGTCCGGCCTCCTGGGTGCTTCCAAGCAAGAGTGAGCAGGGATTTAACCAAAAAAAAAAGAACCCAAACAAAACAACACTGAGCATTCTTAATGAAACGCATCAAAACATTTCAGAGGCAGTGGAAGCGTTCCATCGGGCTATTTAAATTTCTCAGCTTTTGTGAAACTCCCGGGGCTGCACACGCTGAAAGGAGGAACTGTGTCTCCTAGGGAGAGAGCCCGCGCTGCCGTTTGCAGAAGGACTCTCAGAAGCTGCTTGGATACGGGGTTGAGTTTTCTCTTGAGGAGAAAATAGTACAGAGCGACACGGCGCAGAGAAAAACACGGCTTTGAAATACCAGGGATAAGGTTTGGGTGGGGGAAGCGAGGCAGGCATCACGCTGGCCGCACCGAAGGGTTCGCAGGGTGGCTGAGGGCAGGATGGGTGCTGGGAACACGCAGCTGTGGAGGTCCCTGCCCCACATCTGGGGCTGGGTGGTTCCTTCTGGTGGGCCTCGCACCCGAGGGCTGCTCTGATCTTCTCAGCCGCTTCTGGCTGGGGAGCGTTGCCAGACAAAAACGCCTCTTGGGAAGAAGAGAAGGCTGGGATAAACAACCCGCTTTCCCAGGAAGGAGGGGACTCCCCGTAGATGTCTTCGTGCCAAGATGATGTGGAAAGGCGGCTCCATCGCGTGGGGGGGAGCAGGCTCGGTGGGTGTTGCATGGCCCGGATGGCACCTGCCTTGCTCCCCGCACCCATCACCTGCTGCAGGGTGTAGGGACCGGTTCAGCCTGAGGTTTTGGGGATCGGTTCAGGAAGAGGTTTTGGGGATCAGTTCAGGATGAGGTTTTGGGGATCAGATCAGGATGAGGTTTTGGGGATCAGTTCAGGATGAGGTTTTAGGATCGGTTCAGGATGAGGTTTTGGGGATTGGCTCAGCCTGAGATTTCAGGGCTCTAGAAAATCTACGAGAAGCCAAAGCAGAAAGCAAAGCAGCGCAAGTCCTCCTCCACACCTCCGCCAGAGCCCAGAAACCAAGAAAGATTGAAAGTCGCGGCAGTCTGGGTGCATTAATACCATCACTAAGTGCAACCGTGCGGCGAGAGCTCAACCCACCCGGGGCCGAAACGAGAACCATTGCGCAGCTGTTTTCCCCCAAGATCCAGGCTGCTGGGAGGAAAACAATACCAACGTGGGAAGGGGAAAAAAAAAAAAAGCGTGAGAGTGAGAAATAAAATCACTGAGTTGAACGTTTGAGGCTTTGCCCACTCTTGGGCTGGTACCAGCCACTTTGGTGGGGGAAGGTGGGTGAGCACTGGGATGGCTCCCAGTCCCCAGGGTGGGGTGTCCCATGGCGGGTCCCCCCCAAGGGGCAGGACATGCTCCAAAAACCCAGGTGAGCTCAGCCAGAGGATGAAAACGTCGTGAAACCTGAGTCTCAGGATGGAAATAGGGATTAGATTAATGTGATGGTCCTTAAAATAATCTCAAATTAGCTCTGGCTCTGCTGTCAGTGCTTGGGATCAAATTTGGGCAAAGTCATCGCAGGTTTGGGCCTCAGTTTCCCCCTCTGGACAACGCAGGCAGATGATCTCGTGTAATTAATACGATACACTGCCTATTTATCCAGACCGTGGGGATATTAATCCTTGTGAATTTGACAGGAACTGATGTGATTTGAGTGCTCATCTCTTAATATCTATTGCTGCTCTTAAAGTCCCAGCTGGTGGGTTCACGACGGAGCAGGGGAGTCGTAGCACATCCACGTTGATTTTAAAGCACGTTCCTCTCCTCTCCCCGCAAAAACTGACCCTGGAGGGACGGAGATCTGCAAGGCTCGCGAAGAGCAACCAAAATAACTGCTTTGGGTGCAAAAATGTTGTTACCCAAAGCCGAGCTCCCAGGTTGGGGTGTGGGTTGGTGTTGCCGTGCAGGACACGGGTACCCGCAGGGACCCGAGATGCTCCCCAGGGTCCATCACCCCACGTTGCCCGTGGGCGAGAGATGCCCGGGGCGAGTGTAAGAGCAGGGTGAGTCCGTGCAAAACTTCCCCAAGCAACTTCCTTGTGGTGCTCGGGGGTGTCCCAAGCTATCCCTGTATTGTTGTGCATGTGAAAACTCTGCCCTTAAGCCACGTGAGCTTTGGGCATCCACGTCACCCCAAGGTAAGAAATTCCCCCCCCCCTCCACCCGCGGGATGATCTCCTCCCGCTTTTTGTTCAGGACCTGGGTCCTGTGAGCTTCACCCGACGCCTCCAGCGCTCGCCTTGGCAGGAGCTGAAATGCTGAAATATCTTTGGAAGGCCACGCTGCTCTTCTCTTCACCTTCCCCTCCCCTTGTGCTGGGAGGTGGGGGGTTTGTAGCAGGCAGAGCCCGCTCTGACCCGGCCTCACGGCAGGATGGATCCCCTTCCCCCAGCTCCACAGCTCCACGTCCTCGGCTGTGGCTGAGTGGCCCCGAGCATTGATCACGGCCGGGACTGGCACCGCAGCATATCCCACCCTTCTCCAGCCGCTCTCTGTCCCCATCCCACCCCTGTGACAGAATCCCAGAATCATGGAGGTTGGAAAAGCCCTTGAAGCTCCTCCAGTCCAACCATGAACCTCACCCTGACCGTTCCCAACTCCACCAGATCCCTCAGCGCTGGGTCAGACCGACTCTTCAACCCCTCCAGGGATGGGGACTCCCCCCCTGCCCTGGGCAGCCCATTCCAACGCCCAACAACCCCTTCTGCAAAGAAATCCTTCCGAAGAGCCAGTCTGACCCTGCCCTGGCGCAGCTTGAGGCCATTCCCTCTTGGCCTGCCGCTGGGTCCTTGGCTCAAGAGACTCATCCCCCCTCTCTGCACCCTCCTCTCAGGGAGTTGCAGAGGGCCATGAGGTCTCCCCTCAGCCTCCTCTTCTCCACACTAAACCCCCCCAGTTCCCTCAGCCGCTCCCCATCACACCTGTGCTCCAGACCCTGCACCAGCTCCGTTGCCCTTCTCTGGACACGCTCGAGTCATTCAATGGCCTTTTTGGAGTGAGGGGCCCAAAACTGAACCCAGGAATCGAGGGGCGGCCTCACCAGTGCCGAGCACAGGGGTAAGATCCCTTCCCTGTCCCTGCTGGCCACGCTAGTGCTGATACAAGCCAGGATGCCATTGGCCTTCTTGGCCACCTGGGCACACTGCTGGCTCCTGTTCAGCTGGCTTTTTTTTTTGAATTATTTTTTAATAGGAAAAATATTTATTTCTCAGCTCTGAAATGGTGACAACTCACCCCCGGCCCAGACAGGCCCAGGGCACCAGATCCCAGGGTGGCCATGAGGGACAACCCCCCCCCCCCCTTCAGTGTCCTCCGAGGCCGAAGGGACAGTGCAGCGGCTCCTCCACCCCAGTCAGGATGAGCTCCGGGGTGCTCGGCGCTGGACACGGGTGCTGAGGGCTGGGGGCATGGTCAGGTTCCCCAGGGGGGAGCCCTGGTAAATTGGGAGGGGAAGGCAGCATGGGCACAGGCATGGAGAGGGGCTGCAGGCACCTCCAGCCACCCAGAACCCCCAGGGCAGGGACCTGCCTGTGGGACCAGTGATGCCCAGTACCCCTGAGTCAAGGATTCTCTGGCGGGACCAGTGCATCCCAGTACACCCCGGGCAGGGACCTGCCTGCAGGTCCAGTGCATCCCAGCACACCCGAGGCGGGGACACGCCTGCAGAACCAGTGCCTCCCAGTACAACTGGGACAAGGACCCGCCTGCGTACCCAGTCCTGCAGAAGGGGGTTGGGGTCCCTGCAGGGTGGGGGGGGCGCAGGGGTGCGGAACCCGCCGTGCCCCCCCTCCCCGCCCCGTCACCAGGCGACTGCGGGCCGCAGGTTCGAGCCCCGCGGCCGCTCCCCGGCCCCCGCCCAGCCCCGCGGGAGCCGCAGCGTCAATCAGCGACGCCCCCCCGCCCCCCCCTGCCCCCCCCCACTATTCCGCCCTCCCCTCCCCTCCCGCGCAGCATCGGTGACAGCAGCGGGTTGGAGCCACCCGAGCCGAGCTCTCAGCCAGCACCCGGGAGCGGCGGCGGCTTCTCGCTGCCCCCAGCACCCCCCCCAACCGCCACCCCCCCCGGCAACCCTGGGCGAGGGCTACCGAAGGATGCGGAGCCATGGGCCAGGGCTGTGGCCACTCCATCCTCTGCCGGAGCCAGCCCTACCAGGCGGCCGCGTCTGAGCTGTGAGTCCCCTCCCGCCGGCACCGGGGATTAAGGGGGGGACGGGGGGGGGACACCCCGCCGAGACGGAGGGTGATGCTGGGTGAAGGAGGGAGGGAGACATCGGGGAGAGGGTCGGCAGGAAAAAGTTCCTCCTGCCTGACAGCTGGGTGGGGAGGGGGCGGCAGGGGAATGACACACAGCTGCGACACCCCCCCCCCACCTCCCGTTTCTCACTAGCCACCTAATTAGCCCAGGGCATCTCTGAAGGGCCATAGGGCTCGTGTGAACAGCGTGTCCCCCGCCCTTTCCCTCGCCACCCTCACCCCGTGGCGGTTCCCTGCGGGGGCTGAAGGCTCGGTGGTGGGCTGGGGGCGGGGGGGACACCCGGGTGACTTTGTGAAATGCAGGTCAGGCCTCTGACTCGTGGTTTCAGTGGCCGCACACAGAGCAAGAAAAGCCACCCCCCCCACCCCCCCACCCCCCCCCACGCAACAGGTCTGGGGGTCCTGGTGTCACTGCACCTGTTTGAATGGAGCGAGGTGGGGAGGGGGCTCTGGGGGGTCACTGGGGGTTTATTTGTCAGCGCAGGGACGAGGGGCTTTGCGTGTGAGCTGGAGGAGGGGGGTGACCTTGCTGAGGGATGACGGTGCTCCCTGGAAGCGGTGAAGGGTGATGCTCCAGAGAGCCCACGTGGGAAGAGGGGGGGGCTGAGCTGGCGAACGGGGAACATGCGGCGCCTGAATCCCCATCGCCCACGGGCTGGGGATGGCGGAGACCCCCCAGCTCTGCGCGCGCGCGCGGGTGCGTGTAACACTCACGAGGCTCCACAGCTGCCGGGTGGCAGCAGGATCTGCACAGGCGGTTTGCAGTACGTGGGTGCTCTAGAGATTTGGGGGGCTCTCGATCCTTTCCCTCCCTACCCCGGCCCTTGCTGGGATCACACCCCACGGTGCCGGAGGGGTGAGCTGAGCCGGCGAGGAAGGGATGCGGGGGTAAGGGGGTGAAGAGGAAGGCTGCTCAGGGCTGTGATTCCTTTGTCTGGCAGTGCCAGCTCCACGTGCTCAAGCACTGGCCAAACTGCCTGGCTCGGTAGCCTGTGCTGGGACCTCCCCGGGCCGTGCCCGGGAGCAGCCTGGGGTCTCCCAGAGCAGGTGCTTTTGGTGACAGCAGGACCGTCGCGGCGCGAGGGAAGCTGCCGCCCGCTCCTGCCCCAGCCCCACAGGTTTCTCGCTGGCAGCGCCAGATTTTCACACCTTCACGAGGTGACCTTCAGATGAGGAGTTTGCCTCTCTCTATCGAAAATAGCCTCCGACATCTCTCCTGCCTACATGCAGCGGGGGGCTCAGACCCACCTCCCAGAGGCACCAAGAGCTGCCGATCCCCCGACGCTGCCGTGGGTGCTGGGTCCAGTCTCTGCGGGCAGCATCCTTCCCCCCACAGCTCTCCTGGCTCGTTCTCTGGGGCTGTGTGAGCTTTGTTCCCTGCAGAGATCCTTTCCTGCTACCACCAGAACACACGCCCGTGGCCTTTTCTTTCAGCAAAACACACAAAGGTCTTGAAATGCCACGTTATTCCCATGTTTCCTCTGGCTGGAACGCCTCTGCTGACTTGCAGCTGCTGGTTAATGGCTTTTAAGAAAGGTAGATGCTATAGAAACTTAGTGCAGCCACGCTGGCTGCGCCCAGGGCAGGAGAGGTGAGCCGACATGCTTCCCCCTTACCCAGGATCTATCCTCCTGGCCTTCCAAGAGGTTTCTCCCTGTTCCCATACACCCCAGCGGATATCTGGAGGTGGAAAAGCTTCCCAAGAGCTTTCAGCGATGCCCTTGCTCGTGCCGCTCGCCTGGGGCGGGTGTCCCCGGTGCAGCCGGCGCTGTGGGGTGATGCTGCCCGTTCTCTGTCCCGCGTTGTTTGAACAGGGCTTGTCTTTGCGTGCTGCCGGCAGACCCAGGGATGCTGCATGGGGCTGAGCTCCGTCGGTGGGTCAGGTCTCCCACGGGCAGGGTTGATAAGCTCTGATTTATCGCAGGGGACCGCCGGCTGGCAGCCCGTCAAGTGCCATTTTGCTTTATCCAGGTCATGTTTTAACCCATTTTCGCTGCCTTTTTTCCTCCACTCCGCGGTGGGAAGCGTGTTCCCGGGCGGGCGGCTGCTGACCGGGTTAGCGGCAGGTGGGGTGTCAGGGTGCCCGGAGCTGCGGCTCTCATGGCCTCCGACAGCAGCCGGGGTTGGGGAAGAAGCAGCCGAGCTCTGCGGGTGGAAAATACGGAGGAGGAGACGATGCTCTGAGCATCCCTGCAGGGAAGCACCCGGCTCAGCGGAGGCTGGGCAGAGGTCAGGGCTTTCTTCAGGGAGCAGGCAGGGCTGCCAGCTCCTCATCCAGCTCTCCCCGCTGCCTGCTTCGCTTCTGGCAGCTGCCTGGCAGAAGCAGACGCAGGGACATGGGAACTGGCCAAGTGTCACCAGCACTGGTCCGGTGACAGGGTCGGTGCCAGGCACGTGGTGGAGGAGGGAGCATGGCCGCGGCTGCAGCTGGGACCAGGGGCTCCATCCTGCGCGGGGCACGGCCGGCCGAGCGGACAGGGAAGGGCCCAGTGTCCTGTGAGGGGACAAAGATGGGTCTTGTGCATCTTTGCAGGAGGGTGTTAGTGTGTGTCGGTTATTCCAGGTCAATGCCAGGACCCAGACAGTGTGTCCCAGGTCAATGCCGGGACATGGACAATGTGTCCCAGGTCAGGGCCAGGACATGGACAGTGTGTCCCGGGTCAATGCTGGGACATGGACGGTGTGTCCCAGGTCAATGCCAGGACATGGATGGTGTGTCCCGGGTCAATGCTGGGACATGGACAGTGTGTCCCCAGGTCAGAGCCAGGACCCGAATGGTGTGTCCCCATCAATGCTCATGCAGGGGTGATGTGTTTTACCTCCCTGATGCACCCACATGGGAACTGCTTCCTCCCACCCCGGGGGTGCCTGTGGGAGCAGCTGGGGGGGGCTGATGGCACGAGGTGACATTGGTGATGCTGCTGCTGTCCCTCCCTGCCACTGCCTGCGTGGTCCGGGCGCACATCAGAGGGAAACCCCGATCCCTCCCCACCTTGCACATCCTCGGTTACTCCTTCTCCCCCCCCAGAGCACTGCCCGAAGGGCAGAGACCACCCATGGGCTTTAAACAACCTTTAAATGTCCCTTCCACCCCAAACTGGTCTGTGATTCTGTGCCTCGCTGTGGTGGCATTAATTCTGCAGGTACCCGGGCTGGGACGTGGCAGGGCACAAGCTGCCTGGAGAAACGTTTCAGCTGCTTTTTGGAGCTTTCCAAGCACCTGCAAAGCCGAGGGTGGCTGCTGAGCCTGCCCTGAACCTCAGCCTTGTGGTTATTGCCAGTCCTGGGGTTGCGTGTTTAAAACACCATGGAAAATACCGACTCCAGCGCAGCCAGAGTGGCTCTGCTCCTCACCGGGCACCCGCTTCCCAGGGCCAAGGGGTTCAGTGGGGTGAGGGCAGCCTGGTCCCCCATTTCTGGTGTCCTCAGGATCTGCAAGAGGCTGCGTGTGACATTCTCCGAGTGTTTGCAAAGCTTCAGGCCGGTCGTGCCTCTGCTTTTCCTGCAGCCTGGTGCCACCACATCGGCTGGGAGGGGTCTGGGGCACTTCAGCATCACCCAGCACCCACAACCACCAGCCCCGGAGCTCGGAGGTGCTTTTGGAGAGAGGATGGAGGGGAAGTTCCTGGCTGCGAGCTTCCTGGCACCCTGCACCATGCCCGGGGAGGTCCCCTGAGTGAGGGGGGGGGACCCCAGCCAGGAGCTTCCCCTCCATCCCCTTGAGCATCCTCCATGGTTTTAAAGTGTCGGGGAATTTTGCCGGCTGCCAGCCAGCTGCTAGTGCAGATGCAGGCAATCAGGCCGGCCTCCGCTCCACCGGGCAAGCTGGCACACCACGGGGCTGGCCACGGCCCAGGACGGCAGCACGGCCGGCGAGGGGCTGCACTGAGTGTGCCCTGGCCAAGTCCAAGGGCATCGTCATCTCCACCCGAGCCCCTCGTGCATCCCCCCGGGAGCTGCGCTGCTCCGACAGCTCCGGGAGGATCAGCACCCAGCCAGGGCGGGCAACCAGCTCCTCGCTGGGTGCTGCAGGATTCCCCGGGGCAACGGAAGGGGAGGGGGGTGCAGCGGCTCCTTTTGGGAATCTGGAGAGATTCCCGCTCTCCTCCGACCCCGGTCCCCGCTTTGGCTTTTGTCTCCTTCCCGGCTCCCACGTGGCTCGCCGAGAGCTGCGCTGGGCTGCAGCCAGAAGCACAGGCAGGGCCTCGAGCTGCCTGCGACTTTCTGCCTGTCCAGCTTTCTCCTGCAAAGGGCTGAGCTGGCCCTGTTAATGGATGGGCCTGTCTGGAGGGGGGGGGAGCGAGGTGGGGGGTGGAGAGCGCTGGGAGATGCTTTGTCTGCGGCTGTGGCTCCATCCCCACGGCAGAGAGTCGGCAAAACGCCGTCAACGGGCAGCCGGGCAGCTCGGCCCCCCTGACCGAGTGGTGGAAGAGGGATGTGGAGTCTCACCTGCCTTGCAGCCGTGGGTGACAACCCCAAAATTTATTGGTTTGGGGGGGTTGGAGCCTGGATTGGGCATCTCCAGTTGGTCCTCGGGCAGTGGTTCCCAGTCAATGGTGGTCCACGATGCCGTGGCATCGCCTGGCAGCGCGAAGGTGTCCCCAAATTTGTCACCCACGTAGCATCCTCAAGGGATGGAGTAACACAGCAGCTGCGGGGACTCACTCCGAAATGTCCCGGGGGGGGGGGGTGGTTATTTGGCAGCAGCAGCCCTTGGTCCTGCTCCCATTCCCAAATCCTGCACCCTGCCTGCCCTGGCAGAGCCCTGCCTGCACCGCCAGCGGCGGGGGGGCAGAGGGGAAAGGACAACCTGAGAGCTTGCAGGGAGCATTTTGGGTGGGTTCAAGCCTTCTGGGCCTTTGTCAGTTTGTGTTTTCTGTAATAAACAGAAAAAGGAGGTGGTTTCAGTTGGGTGCATTTTCCACATTAAAAATATGATATATATAAAATAAAACCTGATTTTTTGGCTGGGGCTAGGGGGGGTTCAGGGCTCGGCCTGGGTGTTGCAGCCAGCGAGGACAGCCTCGCAGCCTGCCTCGGCATCCCCAAAGCCCTCTGCTCGCCAGATGCGGTGGAGGCCCGAGGCCCGTTGCACCCGAGAAGGGAAAAAGCAAACGGCAGCTGCCGGCACAGCCCCGTCACAGAAGTGATGACTGAGCCAGAAAACCTCCCTGGGCTTGTAATCACTTCCCAGCCCCTTCCCAGTTCGTTATTAGCTTGCACGTTTCTGCTGGGTGACTCAGAAGACACCGAGGAGCTATTTATAATGAGCGTTTGAAAGGCTAAGACTGGTGGAAGGCTTTTTTTTTCTTCCCCTCCCCATTTTCTTGAGCTGTTGCTGGCCAAATGCAGCTCCACTGCCCTCGGTCGGGGGCAAATGTGTCCCTGGGGTGGGTGGGTCTGGCAGGGGACCCGTCCCCATCCCTGTCCCCTCTGGTTTAGGGTCTGGTTGCTATGGGGTGAAGATGCTGCTGGTCCCTTCTGTCTGGCGTGCAAAACCTCACCCCGCTGACAGGCACCCCGAATGTCCCCCCCCCGTTGCAACAGAGCCCTCACCCTCCTGCCTGCGGGGGCAAGGTACAGGCAGGGCTGCCGGAATTGCCGGGAAGATGGGAAGCTGGAGCCTGGGATACGAGCTCTCGCTGGTCTGGGTGGCACCCAGCCTGCTCCGAGGGGTTGATCAGCCTCTGCTCCGTGTCCATGCGGCTCCATTTGCGGGTTGGGGTTTATTCTCTGCATCCTTCCCGCGTGGGAAAGGCAGGTGGAAGCCTTTTAAATAAGAAATCGGGGCCGAGTGAGGCGGCTCTGGCAATGGGGAGAGGTGTCGGTACCCGCAAAGTCGTTAATCATTGGGCTCAAGCAGGGTGATGGCACATCCCCTCATGACTTTGTTATCGGTGAGAAAAATCCGCCTGGTCGCTGCCTGCGAGGAAAATGAGCTTCATGTCAGATGAGACCAGGATGCTGCCGGGTGCTGGCGGCTCACGGGGGTTGGGAGGCTCTTTAGTCCTGAGTGGGGTCACCCCAGGGGAGCCGCAGGACACAGGGACCCACCCCCAGGCCTTCGGCAGCACCTCGGGGTTCTGGGCAGGTGGGAAACTGGGGTGTGGGGCTGCAGTTCTGGTGCCTGGCAGGAGAGCTTGGCCTCCCTTGGCTGCTGCCGGGCTAGGCCTAGACTAAGGCTCAGGTTAGGGCTAGCACTAAGGCTTGGGCTAGGGCTAAGGTTAGGGTTAAGGCTAGGGCTAGGACTAAGGCTAAGGTTAGGCTTAGGGCTAAGGTTAAGGTTAGAGTTACAGTCAGGGCTGGGGGCTAGGGTTAAGGTTATGGTCAGGGCTAGGGCTAGGGCTAAGGTTAGGGTTAGGGCTAAAGTTAGGATTAGGGCTAAGGTAAGGGTTAGGGTTATGGTCTGAGCTAGGGTTAGGGTTAGGGCTAAGGTTAGGGTCAGGGCTGGAGCTAAGGTTAGGGTTAAGTTTAGGTTTTGGGTTAGGGGTTAGGGCCAAGGTTAAGTTTAGGGTTAAGGCTAGGGCTAAGGTGAGGGTTAGGGTTAGCGCTAAGGTTAGGGCTAGAGTTAGGGCTCGGTTTAGGGTTAGGGTTAAGGCTAAGGTTAGGATTATGGTTAGGGCTAGGCCTAAACTTAGGGTTAGGGTTAGGGCTAGGGTTAGAACTATGGCTAAGGTGCAGGTGAGGGATGTGGTTAGGGTTCAAGTTAGGGTTAGGATTCAGGCTAAGATTAGGTTTAGCGCTAAAGTTAGGGTTAGGGCCAAGGTGAGGGTTAGGGCTAGGGCTAGGTCTGAGGTTAGGGTTAGGACTAGGGCTAGGACCAGGGTTGCGGTTGGTTTCCCAGGCCAGGGAAGTGGAGGGAGCGTCCCCAGCTGAGCCGGAGCCGGGCCGGGACCTGCCGGGACCTCCCACGGGGAGCGGGACCAGCGCTGAGTCAGCAAATGCTGGTGGGCGACACCCCCAAACCTCGAGGGTTTTGCTAAAGCCTGAGCGAAGGGTGTGGGCACACGAGGAGGCCCGGCGAGCCCAGGGCGTGACTGGGGGGGGCCCTTACAGTGCCAGACGCCGGGGTGATGGGCCCCTGGACATGCTCCACTGACTCACGGAACCTTCTGGTTGCTCCAGCCCACGCTGGTGTCACCGGCAGCGGCCGGCGGCCGCCTTTGGGTGCTGGGCACCCCGGGGGTTCCTCGGGAAGGAGGGGGTCGGGGCAGGCCCCCCGCCAGCGCCACAGCTCATTTAACTTGTGAATTAATTTTTTTGTTTTTTTACGTCCCCCGGTTCCCTCCAGCGCTTGGCGCCATTGGAGGTTTGGGGCTCCTCCAACGGGAAGCTGAAATATGTGAATTTTGGGGTTTCTTCTGAGCCTGGTATTGTGGGGGTGCTGCTGCTTGGGCGTACCCCCAGGTTTAGGCTCGGTCTGGTGGTGCAGCCAGATTTCTCAGCGCAGCCGCCCGTCACGAGGAATCCACGATAATGGGAGGTTTCACAAGGGGGGGTGCCCCAAAGGAAACCCCAGCCCCGCTGCTGAGGGTTGAGTTCCCCCAAAATAAGCACCGGGTGCCCTTTGGGTGCTGCTTTTCCTTGGCCAAACCTGGGATGAGGCGGCTGGTCCGGAGGGTGCTGCGGGAAAAGGGGGTGCTCACAGTGGGAGCCGAGCTTGCTGCACCCCAGGGGGGGGCTCAAGGAGAGGCTGGGGGGGGCTGCTGTTGGGACTGGCTGTCCCCAGGCAAATGACACCCCCAGGAATGGCCGTAGCTCCCTGCCAGGCACCCGGTTTTCATCCTGTCCCCCCAGCAGAAAAATGGGGTACCCCGAGTGGTGCCCAG
This sequence comes from Strix aluco, assembly GCF_031877795.1. NCBI lineage: Eukaryota > Metazoa > Chordata > Aves > Strigiformes > Strigidae > Strix > Strix aluco. Next base: position 137,081,676 of record NC_133932.1, on the reverse strand, counting down.
CTGTACCCCGGGGAGGGGGCACTGGTGCCAGCGGCTCTGCACATGTCCTCCCAAACCCTGGGAGCTGCCTCAGGGGCACATCCTTGGGGGGCCCCCCCTCTTCTGGGGTCCAGCCATGATCATCACTCCCTCTTCAAGGAGCTGGAGCTGGGGGGAATGTGGGGCTGGAAAGGGGGGGGGGGGGTCTCCTCCCCCCAGGAATAGCGTGGGAGCCGGCTCTTGGGGTGCACGGGTGGGCGGACAGTGAGGACGGAGGGGGTCTGCGGAGGTGGGGGCTTGGCGGGGGCCCACAGCGCTGATGGGGGGACTCCCCCCCCCCCCCAAAACACCCCCCACCTCCGCCGCGCTGGCAGGGAGATGGGACAGCAGGTCCGTGGGCTGGCGAGCCCGCGGCTCCCCGAGAAACGTGGAGTCAGGGAGGGCTGCGCATCGCCTGCGCACGCCGGGGAGCGTGGTCCCCCCGAGCATGTGGAGACCCCCAGCGAGACCCCCGCCCCCCCAAATCTGCTGGCACAGCAGAGAGGCACGGTGCTCCCCAGAGGACTGTGGGACCAAGGTGTGATGCTGGGGACCCCATTTCATCCCTCCCCATTCTGTCTGTCCCCGTGCAGCTCGGTCAGGCCCCGGCACCGCTGCTCCTGCACCGCAGCGAAGCAGAACACTGGGATGGGGACCCCACCGAGGGGAGGAGGGGACGGCGCTGGGGACTCTCACCGGGCTACCAGCCCTCCCGCAGGTTCCCCGGCCGGGCAGAGAAGCCGGGGCCAGCAGTTGACCTCGTGGAAAAGCCATTAATTCATCGAAAGTTTGATGCAGCATTAGTAGCCTGATCCGCCTCAGCGCTGGTCACACCGGCGGCAGGATCTGGCCACGCTGTTTGAAGTTCATTGCCAGAGAGCTGGGGCTGGGGGTGAGCAGGGCTGTGACAGCACTGGGGCCTGTCCCCGAAGGAGGTGGCATCTCTGTGCTCCCTTGATTAAAGACCAAGATGTGCTGGCAGCCCGCGGGGCATCGCAGTGGCCGGTGGTACCCCCACCCCGGTCCTGGGGGGCTTGGCGTGTCCCTGCATCCCTCTGCCAGCCCCCATCCCCAGCTTTTGGGAAAAAACAGGGCTTTACAAATTCGAAACTAAGCTCAGCTCAGCGAAACGGGGGGCTTTAAGCAAACGGGTGTCAGATGAAGCAGCTCTTGCCCTAACAAGCCTCAAAGGAGCATCTTTTAGCCGTGTCCTTTCCCTTCCCTCCTCCGGTGGTCCAGAGCCCCGGGCTTGCGCTCGCTGATATTAATATTTTGTGTTCACACGGTGCCTGTGCTTCATTTATTTCCTCGACGTGGAGATTGGGCTCGTTTTGCACCGTGCTCAGACACGGAGGTTTCGATGAGAAATCCGGGGTGTTGCAGCCCAGGAGAGGAGCTTCAAGGGGGGCTGCGGGTCCCAGGGAGGGATGGGGCAGGGAAGGGGGGATGCTGGGGGGGGGGCTGTCTTGCTCTATTCCCATCGAATTTTGTTGGTGGCAGCGGGGGGACGAGACCCCGGAGCCCAAATAGGGGGTTGAGCAGTGGGGTAGGGATAAGCAGTGGAGGCTGGTTGGGAGTTGGGGGCTTGGGGAAAGGGAAAAAAAGCCAGGAAAGGGAAAAACCAACAAACAGCGCTGGGAAGGTAATGAACACACGCTAAAACACCACCTCCGGCTGCTTTTTCTTTTTTTTTTTCCTCTGGTTATCAACTAAACCTACTAATTGAAAGATGAGTTGGCAGAGTCTGCGCCGCTGCATTTAGCCGAGGACAATTCCCTGGGGATTCGGGGTAACCGAGCGTTTCCTCCCCCTCGCCCGACGCGGCTCCCGCCTGGGTTGGTGCCGGGGCTGCGGCGTGGGCTCGGCTCCCTCGGGGTGCCGGTGGCCTCGCGTGGAGGTCCCTGAGATGGTGGCAGTCCTGCTTCCCTCTCCTCCCTGTGCCAGTGCTGCCACGCAAAGCTCCTGTCACCTGGCATTCCCGATGTCCCCCCCCTTGGGGACAACTTGCCAGGGGGCTTGGGGGAACCCTCCTGCTCCCAGCCAGCTGCGTCCTGGTGTCTTGGGGGGCCGTGCAGCGGGGAGGGGGGTTTGCAGGGCTGTCGTGCAAGGGGGATTTGTGGGGTTGCAGGGCTCCCATGCAACGGGGACAGGGATTTGCAGGGCTGCAGGGCTGCCATGCAGTGGGGATGGAGATTTGCAGGGCTGCCATGCAGTGGGGATGGGGATTTGCAGGGTTGCAGGGCACCCATGGGGCTGGGGATTTGCAGGGCTGCCAGGGTCCCCAGCCCCATCAGATGGGGCCAGGCTACATTCCTGTGGCTCCCCAAAGCCCCCCCGGGGTTGCTGCTCTTCCAGCCTGGCAGCGAAGGCAGCTGCCTGCATGGGCCCGCTTAAGGGCCTGGCAGCACCCGGGGAAGCGCAAACAAGAGCTCGGCCCTGCCGCAGACGTATCGAAGGCGCTCGGGGCTCAATGCGTTTGTTCAGCAAATAAATCGCACCCGGCAAAGCTTCGGTGACACCGTTCCCCTTCCCTCCCTCCTGCCAGCTGGCGTGTCACCGCCCGGCATCCTGCAGCACCTGCCCATTAATATGCAGGTCTGTAATTACCCGGAGCTAATGACGGCTCCGAATTAAACAAGGGGAGCTCAGCAACCATCCCCGCCCGCCGATGCTGGGGCGATGCTTAACCACGGGGCACCCCCTGCCCGCGCCGTGATCCGTCCCTCGGATGCGCGCGGCGCAATTCTTCGGCTTCGGCCTCGGCGGTTGCGGTAAACAGGCAATTTTCTGTCGCTGCTGGAGGCTGGGGAAGATGAAATCCGAGTCGGCAGGTGCCAGCGTGGGAGGTTGGCTGCCTCCGGCTGCTCGTCGCCGCTGAAGGATGGAGGGGAGGTGTCCTGGGCGGGGACCCCAGAGCTCCCCATCGATACCTGCTGCTCCGCCAGCCCAAAACACCCCCAGTTTGCTGCTCCGGGCTGCCCCCTTAGCATGTCACCCCTGCCCCATCCTGTCCCCTCGCTGTGGGCCTTGTCCCCTCCATCACACGCTGCCCACAGCGAGGCCTTTATTGAGGGGGGGACAGACGCGATCTCCCCCCCCTTGCCTTTGCCTGGAGACTGAGTTCCCTGACCCCAGCCGGCCCGCGGGTCCGTCTGCCCGGTGTTCCAGCTCTCATCTTCCTCTGCTTCTGGATTATTCCCTCCTTCCAGACACACTCTCCAGCCTCAGAGCCTGCTCCTCACTCCGCCTCACTCACACCAGCCTCCCCCTTCATCCCCAGGCACCGGTCCCCACCCTGGGCTGTGCCCCCCCGTGCAGCCAGGGTGATGCCCACCCCTGCCCTGTGCCCCCAGGGACCCACTTTTCCTCCTGCTCCCTCGTCCCTCGGGCGCTGGAGGCAGCAGGATGGTGACATGGCTGAGATGTGGCTGTGGGTACCGATCTGTCCTGCTCCCCCCTGCGCCCCCCCCCCCAACCCTGCACTCTCCAAGCGTCCGCTGCGCCCCGGGCCCCAGCTTGGGGTCACCGCTGTCACCCCACGGGGACACCAGCCCTTGTCCTGCTGAGGACCTCACTGGCGCCAGGGCCAAGCCACCCTCCCACTCCTCCAGCTCCTCCAAAGTCACCGAAGTCACTTGTGCACTTATGGGCCACTAAGTGCTGTAATTACAGATATGCTTTAATTAGCATAATTGCATTTCTACACAAATAAAACATTTGGCGTAGTTAATTCCTAGTCTGCAGCTCCAAACGTGAGACTTTTCCCCCCACCCTCACCGCGGTGGCAGGGGAGCGGGCAGCTGCCACCAGCGAGGGCTGGCAGGGGGACCGGAGTGGGGTTCCCACCCCCAAGCTGGTAGAGCCCCCCCCAGTCCCAGGCAGGGCCTGAGCTGGGCCCCCCCCCCATTCTTGGACATGGCACTGGACTTGCTGGGGATGGGTACTGGGCTTGCTGGACGCAGCACTGGGATTTCTGGGGCACAGCACTCGGTTTGGTGGGACCTGACACTGGGTTTTCTGGGGGACCATACTGGGATTGCTGGGATGTGGCACTGGACTTGTTAGGACACGGCACTGGGTTTGCTGGGGCACTGTACTGGGCTTGCTGGGATGCAGCACTGGGATTTCTAGAACACAGCACTGGGTTTGCTGGGACATGGCACTGGGTTTCCTGGGGCACTATACTGGGCTTGCTGGGATGTAACACTTGTTTGTTTTGGGACGTGGCATGGGAATTACCGGGGCACCGTACTGGTCCTACTGGGGCATGACACTGGGTTTGCTGGGAAACGGCACTGGAATTGCAGGGACACGGCACTGGGTTTGCTGGGACATGGCACTGGGCTTGGTGGGACGTGACACTGGAATTGCTGGGACACGGCACTGGAAGTGCTGGCACATGGCACTGGGTTTGCTGGGGCACCATACTGGGCTTGCTGGGACATGGCACTGGGCTTGGTGCGCCATGACACTGGAATTGCTGGGAAACGGCACTGGAATTGCTGAGACGAGGCACTGGGTTTGCTGGGACACAGCTGGAGCCGCCGAGCCGGCCCCGGGGTGCTCTGTCCCCCTGCCAGACACCCAGACCCCCCCCTTTTAGCGTCACCCCGGTGCCCGCCGGGCTCCCGAAAGGCTTTTGCCAGGGGATGCGGAAGGAGCCACCGGCAGCAGCATCCTGGAAAACCACCGGGAAGAGTTGGGAAAATGGCCGATGCTCGCGCGCCTGCAGGGTTTGCTAAATGCCCTTTTCATTAAAAAAAAAAAAAAAAGGAAAAGGGAAAAAAAAAATTTCCATTTTTCTCGAGCTGAAAATGAAAGTGATTATGTAACGAGCAATAAATTACTTAAAGAGAATGACTCATTAGAGCAAATACAGAAAAAGTCACCGCGTATTTTTAGCTCGAACACCCCGTGCTGTACCCGGCGTTAACCCTTGCGGGGTGCAGCCTGGCCCCCCACCGCGGGCAGGGGGTGACCCCCCCCCATACACACCCCCCCGGAGAGGCCACGTTTTGTTCCGCCTGGATTTTGTCCCCGCGCTATTCCCGAGGGAACTGGGAAGGGATGGGGCTGACACGGCGGAGCTGTGGGTCACCCACCCCGTGGGGACCCCCCCCCCAACCTCAGTGCAGGGCTCATGGGTGGGCCAGGGGGTGCTGCTCACCCCGGATCCGGGTCCCCCATCCCGAGGTGACCCCCAACTCCACTTCCCCTCCCGGTTATTCCCGTGGGATAATTAACCCTGATCCCTTCCCCAGCAGTGCGGACCCTGGGCGCTGCTGTTTTCTCCCTGCCAAAGAGCCTGATGAATTAATTTGGAAATAGAAGCGACGAACAAATTAATTGGAGGAGAACAAGCGAGCGAGCAAGCCGGGTTTTAATCCAGGTTAAATTGGTGAGTGAATACTCATTAACTGAAGAGAGATAACGAGGGGGAATTGGAGCAGGCAGGTGCCAGGCGTGAGGGTGGCAGCAGCCGCCTGGGCGTGGGGTGCTGAGTGATGCCCACGGAGAATTGTCCTGAGAGGGGGGAAAATGTCCTGTCTTTGGGGACAAAACTGTCGCTCGCCAGGGGTGTGAGGGGGTCCTTGGGGACAAATCTGTCCCTCCCCAGGTGTGTGAAGGGGTCCTTGGGGACAAAACTGTCCCTCGCCAGGGGTGTGAGGGGGTCCTTGGGGACAAAACTGTCCCTCTCCAGGGGTGTGAAGGGGTCCTTGGGGACAAAACTGTCCCTCGCCAGGGGTGTGAGGGGGTCCTCGGGGACAAAACTGTCCCTCCCCAGGGGTGTGAGGGGGTCTTTGGGGGCAAAACTGTCCCTCGCCAGGGGTGTGAGGGGGTCCTTGGGGACAAAACTGTCCCTCCCCAGGGGTGTGAGGGGGTCTTTGGGGGCAAAACTGTCCCTCGCCAGGGGTGTGAGGGGGTCCTTGGGGACAAAACTGTCCCTTGCCAGGGGTACGACGGGTCCTACCAGCGAGGGAACCTGTTGGGGAAACAGGCCAAGATGTGTCCCCGGAGCAGGATGGGGGGGTGAAGCGGGGGCCATGTGGGTGCCCTTTAGAAGAAGGTGTCTGTAAATCCACAGAGTTTGCTCTCCTGTCTGTGCTGGGAGGGATGAGCAGGTTTGGGGGGGGCATGGGGACAGAGGGCGGTGCTGGCCACATGCACCCAGGCTGGGATGGATTCAGTGGGGTGTTGAGAGACCCCAGGTCAGGGCTTGGAGCACCCTGGGATCAGGGCTTGGAGCACCCCGGGATCAGGGCTTGGAGCACCCTGGGATTGGGGCTTAGAGCATCCCGGGATCAGGGCTTGGAGCATTCCGGGATCAGGGTTCAGAGCATCCCGGGATCAGGGCTTGGAGCATTCTGGGATCAGGGTTCAGAGCATCCCGGGATCAGGGCTTGGAGCATTCTGGGATCAGGGCTCACAGCATGCCAGGATCAGGGCTTGGAGCATCCCTGAGATTGGGGCTCGCAGTATCCCAGGATCAGGGTTCAGAGCATCCCGGGATCAGGGCTCAGAGCATCCCGGGATCAGGGCTCAGAGCATCCCAGGATCGGGGCTCAGAGCATCCCTGAGACTGGGCCTTGCACCATCACAGGATCAGGGCTCAGAGCATCCCAGGATCAGGGCTCAGAGTGTCCCCAGGTCAGGGCTCAGAGCGTCCCCAACATCATTAAATTATTTTAATTTGCTTTTGCAAATCCCAGGGGATCAGGATCCAGGTGTGGGGACGGGCACCCCATTCCCTGCGCACCACATTCCTCCGGAATCTCCAACCCTGGCGGAAACCAGCCCCGTTTCCCCCTCCCTGAGCTCAGCCCGGGGTGCTGCTGGTGACACCCCAACCCGTGTCACCCAGCGGCCAACCCAGCCAAAAACAAGGGGCCAAGGCGAGCGGAGGGGCCAGCTGGGAGCGGGTGGCACAAGTCCCTGTGTCCTGCAGCTGGAGCGGGGCCAGCACGGAGCGACACAGCCCATCGCTAGCGGATATCACCTATTATTTTATTTAATCCGGCAATAAATTCACGTCCTCCGTATGCCTGGGGCCGGTCTGGGGTCTTCCTTATTGCCGCTTGGCCACCTGGAATAGCCGGCGTGGCACAATCATTAACGCGCTAACGATTTGCGTAAGTACTTCTGGAGGAACATTGCCCACCTGGCTCCGATGCTTCATTTATTTTTCGCCTATAATGCATCAGAAGAGAAAATTACAGTGATAAAAGGGGGAAAAAAAAAAAACAACCAACAAACCAAACAAACCCAAGGCAAAACCAAATGAAGCTGCTAAATGGGGCTCCTGGGGCTGGGCTGGGTCAGTCTGCACCCCAATGTTGGACCCGCGGTGTGGGGCACCCCCGGGGGCTCAGGGTGGAAGGGGGGGGGGGGTGTCAGGGCTTTTTTTTCTGGGGGAAACCGAAGTACAGGGGGGCTGGAGGCAGGGCAGGCTCTAAGCTTTGCCCTCCAGAGTCCCGTCTTGTTGTTTGTGGCTTGAATAACTCGCAGCGGGGGGCTGGCGGGGCTGGGGGGTGACGCTGCACCCCACTATCCAGGGCACTGGTTGTCCCCTCCTGATGGGTGGTGACCCCTTAATGCGTGGTGGTCCCCTGAATGCATGCTGTCCCCCCACGGCATGCTGTCCCTCCTGATTCACGCTCCTCTCCCGGCACGTGCTGTCCCCAAAATGCCTGTTGTCCCTCCAGACACACGCTGTCACTCTGGACACGCCTTGTCCCTGCAGACACAGACACATGTTGTCCCTTCAGGCAACTACTGTCCCTCAGGACATGTGCTGTCCCTCGACACACACACACACGCTGTCCCTCTGGGCACCTACTGTCCCTCAGGAACACGGGCTGTCCCTGAAGACACACGCTGTGTGGTGTCCTAACAGATGCAGACTGTCCCCCCAAGACACACCCTGTCCCCCTGGACACACCCTGTCCCCCCAATACACCCTGTCCCCCAGACACACCCTGTCCCCCAGACACACACTGTCCCCCTGGATATACAATGTCCCCCCAGATGCCAACTGTCCCCCTGGACACACCCTGTCCCCCCCACACACCCTGTCCCCCCTAGACACACCCTGTCCCGCCCAGACACACGCTGTCCCCCCTCTGCACGCTGTCCCCGTGGATGTCACCAGCCCCTCACCCCTCTGGGCAGCGTGTGCCCTGTCCCCACGCCTGCAGGATGCTCTCGGGGCACAGCCCGTGTGTCACAGCGGGGCTGAGCCCCCCCCAGGTGCAGAAGCCAAGCTGGACGCATCTGTGGCCACCATGGCCGGGCTTGCTCATGCCCAGGGGACTGGCCCAGCTGGGAAAGCGCTGGAGGAGCGGGAGGAAGCTGCTGCCGGGGGAAAAAGGGCTGAAAAAGGAGCAAACAGCCATTTAATCCCCTACCAGGTGGCCCTGGGGGGGGCCCAGCCACCGCCTTGGCCGGGAATTCAGCTGCCGGGGAGCAGAGGGGGCTCTGCCATCACACTCGTCCCCACTAATTAGCCCCGGTTGCCCAGCCATGGGATGTGGGGGGCTGCTGGTGGCCCCCTGGCACCCGCCGTGCTCCGAGCTGTCGCCATAGAGACCCTCTGAGGGCTCTATCTCTTATTCATCACCGGGCCTGTTCGTTATCCAGCACAAAATCCAGCGATTTTGAGCAAAATCTTCCTTGCCCGCACCCAGGTTGTGGCTCGTGGGGTGTCGGCGGTGGCAGGAGGGTCCCCGATGCTGGTTTGGGGGGGACACGGGGCGAGTCGGTGACCCCTTGGTGTTGCTGGGGGTGATGGCGGAGAGGGACAGGGGTGTCCCCACGCAGGACACAGCCCTTGGGCGGGGACAGGCAAAAAGGGGGGGTCCGGGTGGGGCTGAGCTGCCACGGGGTGCACAGGGTGAAAACGTTGGGGTACGTGGGGTGTAAATACTGGGGTGCCCGGGGTGAGAATGTTGGGGTGTGTGGGGTGCAAACACCGAGCTCCGTGTGGTGCAAAAATTGGGGAGTGTGGGGTGGAAACACTGGGGTGCACAGCGTGAAAATGTTGGGGTGCATGGGGTGTAAATAAGGGGGGTGCCCAGGGTGAGAATGTTGGGGTGCGTGGGGTGCAAATGCTGGGGTGCCCAGGGTGAGAATGTTGGTGTGTGTGGGGTGCAAAAATTGGGGGGTGTGGGGTGCAACCACTGGGGTGCAGAGGGTGAAAATGTTGGGGTGCAATGCTGGGGTGCACACGGTGAAAACTTTGGGGTGCACAGGGTGCAAACGCTGGGCTGCGTGGGGTGTAAATGCTGGGGTGCACAGTGTGAAAATGTTGGGGTGCGTGGGTGCACAGGGGGAAAATGTGGGCTGCAAGGGGGGGGCAAATCCTGGGGTGCTGCCCCCTCGGCTGCTGCCCCTCCATGGCGGCCCCGGGGCACCGCAGCGGGGAAGTGGGGGGCTGCCAGGCTGGGGGACCCCCCCGTGGGGCAGCCGTGGGGGGTGCGGGGGTGCTCACACTCGCCCTTGCACGCGCACCCCACGCACAAGCAGCCGACGCACACGGATACACCCCCCCCACGCGTGCAGCCCCCACGCAGGCACCAGCGCACCCCCCCGTCCATGCACACACCGCACGCTTGCACGAACACACCCCCACGTGCATGTCGCTTGTGCGGGCACCCCCCGGCCTTGCACCCCCGTGTGTGTGCGCACACAAGCACGCCCTGCATGTGTCCCCCTGTGCACACCCCTCTTGCACATCCCCCCGCTTGCACACACACCCCCCTTGCACACACCCCCTCGCACACACTCCCTTGCACACATCCCCTTGCACACACATCCCCTTGCACACCCCCTTGCACACACACCCCCCCTTGCACACACACCCCCTTGCACACACACACCCCCTTGCACACATCCCCTCGCACACACTCCCTTGCACACATCCCCTTGCACACACATCCCCTTGCACACCCCCTTGCACACACACACCCCCTTGCACACACACCCCCTTGCACACACACACCCCCTTGCACACACACCTCCTTGCACACACCCCCCCCTTGCACACACCCCCTCGCACACACTCCCTTGCACACATCCCCTTGCACACACATCCCCTTGCACACCCCCTTGCACACACACCCCCCCTTGCACACACACCTCCTTGCACACACACACCCACTTGCACACACCCCCCTTGCACACACCCCCCTTGCACACACACCCCCTTGCACACCCACATGCCCACAGGTAACATGTAAACCCGTGCGTACCCACGCACGCACGCTTGTGCACACACACACACACACACACACATGTCCCAGCCGTGGGCACCCACCGCAGCAGCCAGGGCCCTGCCCCCCCCCCAGCTCCCCCTCTCCCCCCAGCCGCCATGTTCTCCCGCCCCGCTCTTCCTCCCAGCCCCGCCGCAGGTCTTCCTCACCTCTCCCGGGCAGGGCCCTGCCTGCTCCTGCCCGCCAGCCAAGATGGCGGCTTTGGGCGGAGGGGAAGGAGCCACCGGCCTAAACGTGCCGCGCTCAGGCAGTTTGACTGCGCGCCCAGGCCCACGGCGCCTTGCGCCCCCTCGGCCTTGGGGCCTCATTTTGGCCACCGCTAGCCACGGCCGCGGCGTCGGGTGGGATTTATTGGCGAAGAACCCGCCGCCGCCTTCCTCCGCAGGCCGCAAAGGAGACATGGATCAGCGCCAGGCGAGCGGTGAGGCCTAGCGTGGTGGCCAACCCCGGGCCAGGGCGGGTTTAGCAGCCGAGCGGGGAGAACAGACGGACTTATTTCCGCCTGGATTTAGAGCTGGCAGAGTCCCCCAGCTTAGCGTCTGCAGGGAAATAACACCTCAAGTTAGCCGGAGCTACGCCGCGGGCCCGGCGCTGCGCTCGAGCCGGCTGAGGCCAGGCCGCGCCGTCAGGCCCCCGCTGCCTCAGTTTCCCACTTGCCACGCACCCACGGGATGGGGGGGGGCGGGCAATGAGGCATTTTCAGCCTCAACGGAGCATTTTCAGCGCCAATGGGGCATTTTCAACCCCCAACGGGGCATTTTCAGCGCAACAGGGCAGTTTTAGTGCAGTGAGGGATTTTTCAGCGCCAACGGGGCATTTTCAGCCTCAACGGAGCATTTCAGCCCCAATCGGGCATTTTCAGCGCCAATGGGGACATTTTCGGCACCAACGGGGCATTTTCATCCCCAATGAAACATTTTCAGCCCCAATGACACATTTTCAGCCCCAATGAGGCATTTTTGGCTCCAACGGGACATTTTCAGCCCCAATGAGGCATTTTCAGCCCCAATGAGGCATTTTCAGCCCCGACAGAGCATTTGTAGTGCCAACAGGGCATTTTCAGTGCCAGTGAGGTATTTTTGGCGCCAATGGGGCATTTTCAAGCCCAACAGGGCATTTTTGTCTCCAACAGGGCATTTTCACTGAGAATAGGGCATTCTCAGCCCCAGTGAGGTATTTTCAGTCCCAGCAGAGCATTTTTGACACCAACGGAGCATTTTCAGCCCCAGTGAGGCATTTTTGGCACCAATGGGGCATTTTCAGCTCCAACGGGGCATTTTCATCCCCAGTGAGGCATTTTCAGCCCCAATCAGGCATTTTCATCCCCAATCAGGCATTTTCAGCCCCAATGAGGCATTTTCAGCCCCAACGGGGCATTTTCATCCCCAGTGAGGCATTTTCAGCCCCAATCAGGCATTTTCATCCCCAATCAGGCATTTTCAGCCCCAATGAGGCATTTTCAGCCCCAACGGGGCATTTTCATCCCCAGTGAGGCATTTTCAGCCCCAATCAGGCATTTTCATCCCCAATCAGGCATTTTCAGTCCCAATCAGGCATTTTCAGCCCCAATGAGGTATTTTCAGCCCCAACAGAGCATTTTTGGCACCAACGGGGCATTTTCAGTGCCAGTGAGGTGTTTTCAGCCCCAATGAGGCATTTTCAGCCCCAATGAGGCATTTTCAGCCCCAACGGGGCATTTTCAGCACCGGTGAGGTATTTTCAGTGCTAACGGGGTATTTTTCACACCTACGAGGTATTTTCAGCACCAACGAGACATTTTCAGCCCCAACGGGGCATTTTTGCTGCTACGGGGGCAGATGCTGCCACCCTCA
>NC_133932.1:136855196-137067696 GCF_031877795.1 Strix aluco | reverse complement strand
AGGGCGGGTCTTGCCTGGGAATGGGGAGGGGGACAACCACCAGCATTAACACCCCCACTCCTCGCCATCGCTGCAGGAGAAGGCCATGGGCAACCGTCCGCTGGAGATGATGGACCGGGAGAAAGCCTACATCCCCGAGCTGCAGATCAGCTTCATGGAGCACATCGCCATGCCCATCTACAAGTGAGCCCCTCCCCGGGGCTGCATCGGGGTGTGGGGGGGCTCCCCCTCTGCCATCACCCCCCATCCCAGCCTTGCCAGGCCAGGGTGGGACCTGGGATGGTGGGCAGGGGGTCTTGAAGATGATTGGGAGAAGAGGGTTCCAAGGGATGGGGGGAGAGGGATTGCACCCAACTAAGGGGGTGCAACTCTATGCTGATGGGGTGTCCTGTCCCCCCCCCCCCCGCTCCAGGTTGCTGCAGGATCTCTTCCCCAAGGCGGCGGAGCTCTACGAGAGGGTGGCCAGCAACCGGGAGCAGTGGACGAAGGTCTCCCACAAATTCACCATCCGGGGGCTACCCAGTAACAACTCCCTGGACTTTCTGGATGAGGAATATGACCCCCAGGCCCCCGACCCCCAGTTCAACGGCTGCCTGGAGCCCGAGGGGGGCAGCCTGACGCAGGGGCTGAGTGATGGGGGGGACGATGGCAGGGTAGGGGGGGAGCCCCGTGGCCATGGCTGGGCCAGGGAGCATCCCCAACCCTTGTCCCCCAGCTTATGGGGAGGAGGTTTGGGGGGGGGGACACACATCAGTGACTCTGGGCCACCATGGTGAGGTCTGTGCACTGTCGGGCCTCCCCCACCCGTGGGTGACTGTCCCCTCCCTCCGGGCAGGAATTCAGGTGGTCCCTGGACCTCTCTTTGCTGGGACTTTGCCTGGGTGGCCAGGGACACGGCGGGGAGGGGGGGGACACCGTGGGTTGGGGCGCGGGGTGGAGGGGGGGGATGGATGTGCTTTAAACTGCCTTAAGGCTGCAGGTTTTGTCCCCACGGGGTGACCACAGGGACGATGTCCTTGGTCCCCCAGAGGGGTTGTCGCTCTGAATGGGTCAGCAGTGGGGGGGGGGGGCAGGGGGTGCGTGGGGGTGCACCCCGGGGAGGGGTGAGGCTGTGGGAGAAGGGGGTGGGGGGAGCTGGGAGCCCTGAGGATGGAGGAGTCAGGATCAGGCCCACGGAAGGCTCTGGCTGGAGGAGGGAAGAGGCACCCACCTCTTCCCAGCAGCTGCTGAGCATCCGTTGGCTAAAAGACCCCCACCTCGGGACCCCCCCGACCCACTCGCCCATGGAAGGACTCACAGAATGGATTGGGTTGGCCTGTAAAGCTCATCCAGTTCACACCCCCCATCACTAGCCCAGGTTTATTCCACTCGTGTCCCACGCAGCCACGTCCCCTCCAAGGGCTACACGCGTGCCAGGGCTGGGGGGGCTCCTGGTTTTCATGCACGGGGGGGGCTGCGCTCCCCTAGGGACCCCGCCCCATGTCCCCGCTGTGTCTCCACCGCCTGGGTGTTTCTGTGGCTCGGCACTGTGGTGTGTCCACCCCATCCCCGGGAGGCTCCTCTTTGCGAGGAGCTGCACCCGGGACCAACGTGTCCCTGAGCGTCCCCCAGCTCACAGCGGCTTCACAACTCCTGCCATACCAACCACTGCGTGTGGACCCTGGTGGCCTCCTGTGGTCCTTCTGGTCCTGCAGGCCACCATGTGTGGACCCTGGTGGCCTTCTGTGGTCCTTCTGGTCCTGCAGGCCACCATGCCTGGACCCTAGTGGTCTCCTGTGGTCCCTCTGGTCCTACTGACCACCATGCCTGGACCCTAGTGGTTTCTGTGGTCCCTCTGGTCCTGCAGGCCACCATGCCTGGATCCTGATGGCTTCCTGTGGTCCTTCTGGTCCCATCAATTGCCATGCATGGACCCTGGCATCCTCCCATGGTCCCTCTGGCCCTACAGACCACCATGAATGGACCCCGGTGGCCTCCTGTGGTCCCTCCTGCCCTACTGACCACCCTGCATGGACCCTGGTGGTCTCCTGTGGTTCTTCTGGTCCCACTGACCACCATACATGGACCTTACCATCCTGTCATGGTCTCTCTGGTCTTACTGACCACCATGCATGGACAGTGATGGACTCCTGTGGTCCCTGCAGTCCTACTTAGCACCATGTGTGGATCCTGCTGGCCTCCATGGTCCATATGGCCATGCACAGATGCTGCTGGTCTCCCACCGTCCCTCCTGCCATACCGACCACTGCGCATGGACCCTGCCAGCGGCCTGTGGGCCCTCTGGTTCTGCCACCATGCCTGGACCCTGATGGCCTCCTGTGGTCCTTCTGGTCCTGCAGGCCACCATGCCTGGACCCTGGTGGCCTCCTGTGGTCCCTCTGGTCCTACTGACCACCATGTGTGGAACTTGCCATCCTCCCATGATCCCTCTGATCCTACAGACCACCATGCATGGACAGTGATGGTCTCCTGTGATCCCTCTAGTCCTACTGACCACCATGCATGGACCCTGCCGGCCTCCCGTGGTCCCTCTGGTCCTACTGACCACCATGCATGGACTCTGGTGGTCTCCTGTGGTCCCTTCTGTCCCACTGACCACCATGCATGGACCTTATGATCCTCCCATGTTCCCTCTGGTCCTAGAGACCACCATGAATGGACAGTGATGGTCTCCTGTGGTCCCTCCTGTCCTACTGACCACCATGCATGGACTCTGCCATCATCCCATGGTCCCTCTGGTCCTAGAGACCACAATGCATGGACCCTGATGGCCTCTTGTGGCCCTCTGGTCCTACAGACCACCATGCATGGACCTTGCCATCCTCCCATGGTCCCTCTGGTTCTACAGACCACCATGCATGGACCTTGCCATCTCCCATGGTCCCTCTGGTCCTACAGACCACCATGCATGGACCTTGCCATCCTCCCATGGTCCCGCTGGTCCTACTGACCATCATGCATGGACTCTGGTGGTCTCCTGTGGTCCCTTCTGTCCCACCAACCACCATGCATGGACCCTGCCGGCCTCCCATGGTCCCTCCTGTCCTACAGACCACCATGCATGGATGGTGATGGCCTCCTGTGGTCCCTCTGGTCCTACTGACCATCATGCATGAACCCTGGTGGTCTCCCGTGGTCCCTCCAGTCCCACAACCCAACATGTGTGGACCCTCTCAGCCCCAGGGCTCTGCTCAAACTTAACCAGCCCCTCGGGGTCCCTCCAGCTGTGCGTCACCCGGGTCCGTGTCACCCCAACCAGAAGCCACCTGAAACACCCATGAGCAGGGGAACCAGGGGCAGGCCAGGCCAGGGTGGGTCGCACCAGGGTCAGTCCCACCAGGATCGATCCCACCAGGGTCAAGGGCAGCCAGGTGCACCACGGGGTCATTCACCGCCCATCCCCGCTCCTCAGCATCATCCCCCGGCACCATCCCTGCAGGGCAGCAACGCTCCCGGCGCGACGGCTCCCTCCTGGATTTGGGCTCCGGGGCGGCCGCTCCTCTCATCCGCTCATCCGGGAGCGACGCTTCGCCTGTTTTTCTTGGGGTACCCGGAGCACCCGTGTCTGCAGGAGCACCCCCAAAGCCGAGCCGCTCCCCGGGGACGCCGTGAACTGAATTCCTTTTGCCTTACCTACTCGGAGATGCCTTTAGTGAGACGCTTTGCCAAACCCGGTAGGACCTGCCCGTGACCACTGCTGGCCCATGCTTCGCCTACAAGACCCCCTCAAGGCCTTCTCCCCACGCCACCATGCGGTGACATGCGGCGGGGGTGGGGTGGGGGTGGGACAGGGACGATCCCAGAAGGCAACAACCCCCCCCAAACTGCAAGAGGAGGAAGGTGGCTCCAGCCCCGATGTGCCACCAAGGTGGGCACAACCCAGCCCAGTGCAGATCTGGGGGTGCCCGCGATGTGGGGGTCTCGCCATCCTAAACGGGTGCTGGTGATGGGGGGGGGTGGTTCCTGGGGGGGGGCGGGGGCATGCAGGGATGCCCGTTTCCCAGCTGCGTCCCACTTTGCCAGTCCCCAGCTGCTGGTGTGCATAGGTGGTCGATGCTTTCCCGGCTCCCACCCCCAGACATGGCCCTGTGGCTACTGGGGAGCGTGGCCGGCACCCAGCCCGGCTGCCCCCGTGTGTGCGCGGGCGTGCGCGGGTGTGCGAAACCTCCTCCGGCTTTTCTGTCCTCCCCTCGCGCGGCGCTGGTTGTTCTGGGCTCCGACCGAGCCTGAGGAGGAGATGACTCTTCTTCTCCTCCTCTTCCTCCTCCTCCTCCTTCTTCTCCTTATCTCCTTCTCCTCCTTCTCCTCCTACTCCTTCTCCCCTTCTCCTTCTCTCTCTTCATCCTCCTTCTCCTCCCTCTCCTCCTCCCCTCCTCCTTCCTCTCCTCCTTCTCCTCATCTTCCTTCTCCTTCTTTCTCCTCCTTCTCCTTCTCCTGCTGCTTCTTCTCCTCTTCATCTTCCTTCTCCTCCTCCCCTCCTCCTTCCTCTCCTCCTTCTCCTCCTCCTTCTCCTCTATTTTTTTTGGTGGTTTTGGTTTTCCTAAATAAATTTCATACGTCGATCTCCCCGCCGTGGGTCGGTGGGTGCCTTGTGTCGAGATCCCAGGGATGCTCCGGAGTGGGGTGGAGGTGTTGGGGGTGTCCTCAAGGGAGGGACAGCTCGGGTTTGGGGCTGGACCTGAGCCCGGGTGAGCTGTGTGTGTGCGAGGCGTGTGAGACAGGCAGTGCTGCTGTGGGGACAGCATGGGCCAGGGCTGCAGGCAGGGGTTTGGGGGTGCAGGCAGGGGCTTGGGGGTGCAGGCAGGGGCTTCCCCTGCGAGGACACCCTGGGCCACCCCTGGGCCTTGTCACAGCCTCGCTGGGGACTGGGTGGCTCTGACTGAGCCTTACACACCCAAAACTGCTCCTGGGGGGGGGAGCCCCTGCTCAGGGTGGGGGGCTGTGACCCCCTGGGAGACTCTGACCCCCCTGGGATGCCACAGCGACGTTTGGGGTCCCCAGTCAGGAGCTGCCCCCTCCTGTCTCTGACACTGATGGCTCCGTGCCCTTGGTGATGTCCCTTTGCCGTCCTGGGGGGGCATGTGGGCCCCTCACCCCACCCTCGGGCTGTCCCCCCCACGTCTCTCGGCCATTGCTGTCTGTCTGTGCTTCTGTCCCTGGCTGCCTGTCTGCTGTCACCCCCCTGTCCCCGCTGCTTGGGTGGCCTCAGGGGGATGCTGGAGTGGGTCCCCCCGGTTGCGGTGTCCCCTGGGTACCCCCCAGAGTGACCCCCGGGTAAGTGTCCCCTGCCTTTGGGCCAACGCCTCCCCCCCGGGCTGGGGTGGGTTTTGGGGGGCTGCTCAGCACCCCCCCACCTCCCCCTTGTCCCTGTCCTGCTGCCCCACACCTGGCCGGTCCCCTGCAGTGTCCCCAGCCCCGGTTCCCAGAGTGGGGGGGTCCCTGCCTGCAGAGGGCAGCTGGGGCTGGGCACTGGCGTTAGATGGCATCTGTTCCTGCGCAGTGGCCACACTGTGGGCAAACCCAGTACTCCCAGTGCCGGACTGGTGGGGGTCTGGGGACCAAGGCTGCGTGGGGATGGGTGGAGGTTTCAGCGGCTGTGGGGGCAATCCTGCAGCTGGGTGCTGTGCAGCAGCAGCACAATCCTGCAGTGAAGTTCCACTGCAGTGCACTGCACGGCACGGCACAGCACTGCATCACACTGCACAGCATCACACTGCACAGCACTGCACGGCGCAGCACTGCATCACACTGCACTGCATCACACTGAACAGCACTGCACCACACTGCACTGCACCACACTGCACAGCATCACTCTGCACAGCACTGCACCACACTGCACTGCATCACACTGCACTGCATCACTCTGCACAGCACTGCATCACACTGCACTGCATCACACTGCACAGCACTGCATCACACTGCACTGCATGGCGCAGCACTGCATCACACTGCACTGCATCACGCTGAACAGCACTGCACCACACTGCACTGCATCACACTGCACAGCACTGCATCACACTGCACAGCATCACACTGCACTGCACGGCACAGCACTGCATCACACTGCACAGCGTGGTGCAGCACTGCACGGCGCAGCAATGCATCACACTGCACAGCACTGCATGGAACCACGCAGGACTGCTCTGCATGACCCAGTAACGCATTGCACTGCACTGCACGGTGCAACGACGCATCACACTGCACAGCACTGCAGTGCATGGTGCAGCACTGCATGGAAACACAGCGCACTGCACTGTGCCGCCCAGCAGCACTGGATTACAGTGCACTGCCCAGCACCCCAGAGCGCAGCACTGCACCGCACTGCCCAGCACCACGCCAGTGCACCACAACACACCTCAGTGCATAGCAACGCACTGCACAGCATCGCACTGCACAGCGCCACACTGCATTATACCACATTGCACAGCACCACGCCAAACCACACTGCACCTCACTCACTGCACCTCACTGCACAGCACCCCACAGCACTGCACAGCACTGCACAGCACCTCACTGCATTATACCACACTGCACAACATCGCACCCCACCGCACCCCACTGCATTACCCCACACCGCACTGCCAGGCCCTGTGGCCCCTGTGCCCACCCCCCCCTCGGGTGCAGGCAGGAGCCGCTCCAGGCAGGGCAGGGGGGGGTTATGGGGCTGGGGGGGGGGAGGGGGACCGGGCCGCACCCTGCGGTGCTGCAGGCAGGGCCCCACCCCTGCTGCCTGCTCTCGTCTGCCCGCCCCGGAGGCCTCGTGGTTGCGAAGCCGCAGGCGGGAAGTGCCACGCCCCCACCGGGGGGCCCTGCCTGCCCCTGCCTGCTCCTGCCCGACCCTGCATCATCCTGCCTGTCCCTGCCTGCTCCCACTCGTCCCTGCCTGCTCCTGCCTTTTCCTGCCTGCTCCTGCCCGACCCGGCATCATCCTGCCTGTCCCTGCCTGCTCCCACTCATCCCTGACTGCTCCTGCCTGTTCCTGCCTGCTCCTGCCCGACCCTGCATCCTCCTGCCCGTCCCTGACTGCTCCTGTCTGTCCCTGCCTGCTCCTGCCCGTCCTAGGCCCCGCCCCCACGCTCCCTGGGTGGCGGAGGGGGGGATTTGGGGGTGCCCGTGGGGAATAAACTGGGTCCCCCCTCCCACGGCGTCCTCCGATTGGCTGCTCCGATGCAGGAGGCGGGCGAACGGAGGGGGGGGAGGCAGCCAATCAGAAGGGGGGGGGCTGCCCGCAGGCAGGGGCTGGGGGGGGGTGATGTTTGCACATGGGGGGGGGGTGTGTATGTGCGCACGTGGGGGGGGTAGCACGTGGGGGGGTGCGTACACACGGGGGGGTGCACGTGCGGGGGGGTGTGCACGGGGGGTGCAGGCACAGAGGGGTCGGAGGGGGGGGGTGTTGCACTTCCCTGTGAGCGTGCCCCGGTGCACACGCGTGGGGGGGCGGGGGGGGCGCTCCCTTCCGCGTGTGCATCGCGCGTGCATGCACGGGGGGGCGCACCTCCCCTCGGTCCCCGCGCGCGCGCAGGGCGCTGCACCCCCCCCCAGCTTTCCTCCCGTGTCCCCCCCCCCCCCCTGCCCTCCCTCCCCCCCTCCCCGCGCGTGTGGCCCGCGCGTGCCGCCGCCCCCCGCCCCGGGCCGCGTCGCTCGGGGGCGGGAGGAGGCGGCGGCGGCGCCGCGGGGCTGCGCTCGGCAGCGCCCGAACCGGGGCCGAACCGCTCCGAACCCCTCCGAACCTTTCCGAACCCCTCCGAACCGCTCCGAACCTTTCCGAACCTCTCCGAGCCCTTCCGAACCGCTCCGATCGTTCCGAACCTCTCCGAACCGTTCCGAACGGCTCCGAGCGGGCCGTACCGGGCCGTACCGGGCCGTACCGAGCCAGCGCCCGCCCCGCCGCCGCCTTTTCCCCCCCTCCACCATCCAGCCAGTAATTTTCCAAGCCCGGTCGGCGCTTCCCGGTTGAGCTGCCCGGAGGATCGGCGGGGCCATGGGAGACAAAGGCACCCGGTGAGTGGGGCCGGGGGCGGGGGGGAGCACCCCGAGGGGGGGGGAGCAGCCCCGGGCAAATGGCGGCGGGGGGGGGGGGAGGCGGCGGGGAGGTGTGTGGGGATCCCGAAACGCCTCCGCCGCCCGTGTCAGCGCTGCCTGCTCGCTGCCTGCTCGCTGCCTGCACCGCCCCAGCCCCGGGCTCGCTGCAACATCTGGGCACCGCTGTCCCGCGGCTGCGGGGGGGTTCCCTGGGTCCCCCCCGGGGTCCTCTCGTTGTCGGGGTGCGAAGCGGGAACCGGCCTCTACACCCCCGCCCAGGGCTGGTGGCTTGAGGCCGGGCGGGTTGTGGGGGGGGATGTCCAGGGGGGACCCACCCCGCTGCCTGCACCCCCGGGGTGCCACGGGGCTGAGTTTGGGGGCGTTATCGCTCTTTTCCCAGCTGATTTGGAGCCTGGATGGGTTTTTTTGGGGAGGGGGTGTCACCCCAGCTCTTCCCACTCGTGGTTCGGGTGGAGCCTGGAGAGACCCCCAGGACCCGGGGCCCTGGGGGGTGTGGGGGTGTGTCTGTCCCCCATGATATTTGGGGGGTGTTTGGGAGCACGTGCCAGGCCTGGAGGCGCGGGGACCATGACGGCAGGCGACGCCTTGGTCCCGCAGGAGCCACCGCCATGGCTGCCATCCTTTGGGACCACCCCCCGTGCCGATAACGGGGGACCCTCTGCCCCCCTGTCCCCTCCGTGCATGTCCCAGGGCTGTGGGTGCGGAGCACGGCAGAGATGCACAGACCCCAGGAAAGGGCTTTCGGGGTGCTGGGGAGAGTGTGGTGACCCCCACCAGCGCATGTGTGGGGCTTTTGGGGGGGTCACAGGTGTCCCCGTCTGTCTCTGGCTGTCGCGGCGGGGTGGCCGAGGGTTAATGCTCCAGCTCCGTGCTCCCCGTCACCCGGTCCCCTTCTGACACCTCTCTGGCCCCTGGAGCACCCCATCGTTAATTATTTAGGCCCCGGGACTTAGGGGTGCTCCCGCTCGCCCCCCAACACCAGCAGGCAGGCGAGGGGGTGGCATTGCCCTCCCCCGTCCCCCCCACCATGGCACCTGGGTGTCACGGCCAAGGTGGCTTCGGCGTGCCGATGTCACCCGGTGCCCCGCGGCAGGAGGGAAGGACGAAGGGGTCCGGCCCTGCTTTGCAGAACCTTCCAGAAACGCTGCAGCTTTTCGGGGTGGCAGGATGGGATTTGGGGGGCTCTCCAGTATTTGGGGGTGTCGCTGCTGGACGGGGCTGCCCGGGTGCTGCTGCCCTGGCCGTGGCCGACAGCACCCGGGGCTCAGCATCCCGAATTCTTGAGCACTGGCGCGTTGCACCCCCCGGAGCGGGCGTAGCAGCCCCCCAACCCAGAGTCAGGGGGCTGGGGGGGAGCCCCACTTTCACAGCAGCAGAGCTGGAGCACCCACTGGCTTCCCCCCACCACCCTCTGCATTGGGTGCAATCGCTGGGATGCAGCCGGTTCGGCCCCGGGAGATTTTTGGGTGCCAGGGGAAGGGGGGCGAGCGGCGTTCCCATAGGCTGGCAGCACCGGCGGGCAGGCGTGCGGGCAGGACAGGCAGGAGCTGGTCGTCCCCCTGCCCATGCAGCGTGTACGGAGGGAGCCAGGGTGGGGGGGGGATTAGGCTGACAAATCTCCCCCCCTCCTCCCCGTTTCCCTTTTGGCTCCGGTTCAGAGCTCCGACCCCCGAATCTTCGCGGATTCATCCCAAAAGCGCTGGAGAGTGATCGGGGGGTTCGGCTGCGGGAGCTGATTTACCAGCAGATACCCCAAAAGCACCATTTCTGCGGATTCCTCTGGTGCCAGCGTGGGCCACCCCACTTTTCTTGGGGTTCCCCGCTCCGCGTCTGCCACCAACTGGCCTCGGTGCTGGTGAGGTTTGGGGTCACCCCGCTCCCGTGTGGCCCTGGGTGCTCCCCGCAGGGTGAGGATCACACCCAGGATGCAGCCAAACCCCCAGTGTGGGGTGTGGGACCCCCCCTCCTCCTCCTCCGGGTTTGGTGGGGGGCTCGGGGGGCTCCGTGCGTCATCGTGCCGCCGTTCCAGCCTCCCGCCGAGCCCCTTCAAAGCTCCACGGTGGGAAGAGCCGAGGAAGCGGCTCGGCAGAGTAAACAGGCGAGTTTGTGGCTTCTGGCACCGCCGGGACCGGGCCAGCCCCGCCGCTGCCAAACCCATCGCCTAATTCTTTTCAGCTTCTCCAAAAAACATACATCACCCCCACGCCAGCTCCTCCCGCCCAGCACCCAACTGGGGTGGCCGCAGCTCCGTGGGTACCCGCTGGCCTCTGTGGGCCAGCGGGATGCTCGGCTGGTGGCCCGTGGTTTTGAGCTGCGTCGGAGAGTGTTTTCCTGGTGGTCAGCGGAGACGAGGCTGGAGCCTGCGGTGGTCCCAGCGCGGCAGAACCCACCTCAGCACCCCCACGGTCCCATCCTGCCCCTCTGCGGCATCAAACCATGTTAGGGCTGACCGGGGTGCGCTGAGGTCCTGGCATCCCGCTCATCCCCCCGGGATGAAGCCGTAGGGTCCGGGAGCGGGACAGGGATCTCGGCTGGAAGAGAAGGAGCCCGTGGAAGGTGGCTCGGGGGAGGGGAGATTCCTGCTTCCTGGATGTTGTTTGGAGAATAAACTCTGGTAATAACAGCAGGATCCAGACACATCCGATCCTCAGCCAAGGCGTTTCCTTGCCAAGGAAGCCGGCGAAGCTCCCACCCAGCCGGGGATGCAGCGGGGATGGATGCGGTGGGGATGGATGCAGCAGGGATGCAGCGGGGATGCGGGATGCAGCGTCCGGCCCATGGGATGCTCTTCGTGCTTTGGGATCAGCTCCAGGCTCATCCCGGCCCGGCTGGCGCGGAGCCACCGGCCGCCGCCGCGTGGGGTTATGCCGGAGCGTGTGATGTGGTTGCTGGCGGCTTCGTTATCCCCGGAGGTCCCTTCTAACGCGGCTCTGGCTAATTAGATCTGCCCGCTGGCCCATTAGCGTGAGAGCCAATGAAACGCTGGCTCCTCCGCCCCAAGTTCAAAGGCAATCGATGGCGTTGCCGTCAGACCCCCCGGCTCTGATGCCCAGGGGTATCAAATCTCGTAAATCTTCGCAACGGCCCCACTCAATTATCAGCCACCAAATAAAGCGATCGGGACGTGCGCCTAACGAGCTCATTAAGGTACCGGATCAATAGCAGGGTGGGCGGGAGAGTGGCATCGGGGCCTTGTGGCAGCGTGCCAGGGGGCTTGGGGGGCAGCGGGGCTACCAGCCCATGGCGTGGGGCCCCCCGGGCTCGGAAATCGCCGGTGGGCAGCGGCCGTTGCGGTGACTTTTCCTGCCTCGTGTCTCCGGCGTTTCGACACCAGGAAGGGGCCGGAGGGGGAGGGAAGGCCCTGCGCTTCCTTCCCTCCCTCCGGATCCAGCAGCGGGCTGAGGGTCCCACCGGCATCCGGTGGCCACCGTGGCCCGCGTGGCCTCTTCCCCCGCTCCCGTGGGGGCTTTTGGACAAAGCTGCCTGTTGGGACGGGGCAGCCGCGGGCGTCTTTTTGGGGGGCAACCGGGGGTCTTGCACCCATGGTACAAGGCCACCTCAGGCCGCTGCACCCATAGTGTGGGGTCACCCCAGGCTCCTACACCCAGAACACGGGGTTTGGTGGGGCTCCTGCACCCAAAATGTGGGGCCACCTCCTGTCCCCGTGGAGCCAGGGCGGGTGGGTGCCGGGGAGGAGCCGTGAGTAATTATTTCCTGCTCGGCACTTGTGCGGCGCCTGCCATCCATCTCGCCTTCGCAGGGCTTCGTTAGCGGGTTTGTGTAACGAGGGATGGGCAGGAGGCCTCGCCGCTGCCCCCCAGCACCCCGCAGCGTCCCCGGGGGGGTCCTGGCTGAGCCTCCACCCTTTGGATTCATTTTCCGGCGCTTCCCGGTGCAGCTCGGGGTCAGGATCATCACGGCGCT
This sequence comes from Strix aluco, assembly GCF_031877795.1. Lineage (NCBI taxonomy): Eukaryota > Metazoa > Chordata > Aves > Strigiformes > Strigidae > Strix > Strix aluco. The sequence goes on along the minus strand of NC_133932.1, from coordinate 137,055,729 downwards.
GACCCCGGTGAGAGCCCTTCTCCGGGGTCTCCCCTGGCTGCTGGTCCCCAGGGTGGGGGGGATGTGGGGGGACAGGCTGGCAGAGCCAGCTTTTATGTAACGCCTCATTAATTACCCAGAAGAATCCCCCTGTTAATTGCTCTGGGCTCTCAGGAGGATGGCATCGCCGTCTCCATCCCTGGCTCTTGAGGCTGAGGGCTCTGATCACCCCTTGGCCTTAAAAAGCAATTAATTAATTAATTAATTGCGGGGAAGGGGAAATGCTGCATAACGGCGCTGTCGCCTTTCCCTGATGAGCCCAGGCCCTTTATTTGCCCCCCCAGCCCCCCATTTATTTAATTGCAGCAGCGGAGAGGCTGCCCGGGAAGGGCCAGCGGGATGTTCCTGACATTCCTGGTGGCTTCGGGACAACCCACGGTTTGTCCCTTTATGGGCCTGGCAGAGGATTTAGCAACAGCCCCCATTGTCTCCTGGGGCTCCTCTGGGGTCAAGGGAATACGTGTGGCCCCCCCAGTCCCCCCCAGTCCCCGCTGGTTCCCCTCCACCAGTCCCTTTGCTCCCTTGGCGGTGGCCTGACAGCCAGGCCGGATCCTGCCGTGGTCCCCAGCCAGAGCTTGGCTGGGCCCTGTGGGGGTCGGGGGGGGATGTGGGGACGTGGGGATACAGGGATATGGGGACATAGGGATGTGGGGACATGGGGTCACAAGGATGCGGGGATGTGGGGACATGGGAATGTGGGGACATAGAGATGTGGGATTACAGGGATGTGGGGACATGGGGATGCAGGGATATGGGGACATGGGGACACAGATACAGGGATGTGGGGACATGGGGACGTGGGGACATGGAGACGTGGGGTTACAGGGATGTGGGGACATGGGGATGTGGGGATATGGGATGCGGGGGTACAGGGACATGGGTGCAGAGATGTGGGGACATGGAAGTAGGGATGCGAGGATGTAGGGACACAGGGATTCAGGGGTGTGGGGACACAGATGTGGGGACACAGGGATGTAGGGACACAAAGAAAAAGGGATTTAGGGACACAGGGATTGAGGGAAGCAGAGATGTGGGGGTACAGGGATGTGGGGACACAGAAGCAGGGATGCAAGGATGTAGGGACACAAGGGTTCAGGGGTGTGGGGACACAGGGACACAGCGATGCGAGGACATTGGGATGTGGGGACACGGGGATTCAGGGATTCAGGGATGTGGGGACACAGGGATGTTGGGACACAGGGATGCAGAGATGTGGGGACACCGGGATGTGGGGACACGGGGATTCAGGGAAGCAGAGATGTGGGGCCACAGGGCCACTCGCGCTGTCCCTCCCCACCACGGGCCCTGCCCACAGCCTGCACGGGGGTGAAGCCGCCCCGTTGCCATGGGGGGTTGGGGGGCGCCTCCTCTTCATGCTGGTTTCCCATGTCGGGGTGTCCCTGTGCTCCCCACTTTCCCCTCGTGCAGACACACGAGGGCTGGGGAGACGTGGGGAAACTGAGGCCCGGCAAGGCCCAGGGGGGGGGTGATGCCCAGCGTCAGAGCATCCTCCTGCCTCGGGGGTGGGTGATGCCGGGGGGAGCAGCTCAGCACCCGACCCCCCCTCCAGCCTCAGCTCAGCACCAACACGTGGGCTCGGGGGTGAGGGACACCCTGGCACGGTGTGGGGACAAGGGACACCCCGAGACGTGCAGCAGGTCCGTCTCGAGGCCGTGGGGTGAGGGTCCGTCCCGGCAGCGCCTGGTACTTCAGCGGAGGGGAATTATTTTTCCCAGCCTGAACCGCCGGCGCTAAATCTTCCCCGGGTGGTTTTAATGGAATTTAGAGGCGAGGAGGGATTATCCCAGGAGAACCCGTTACGGGTGGCTTCGTGCCAGGGCAGCCTCTGGACAGCCGCCGAAAGCTGGGAGCCCTGCCTGCCCCTGCCTGAGCCCTGCCTGCAGCGGGCAGGACGGGGGTGCTGGTCTCTCCCTGCCTGCAGCGGGCAGGACGGGGGTGCTGGTCTCTCCCTGCCTGCAGTGGGCAGGACGGGGGTGCTGGTCTCTCCCTGCCTGCAGCGGGCAGGACGGGGGTGCTGGTCTCTCCCTGCCTGCAGCGGGTAGGACGGGGGTGCTGGTCTCTCCCTGCCTGCAGCGGGTAGGACGGGGGTGCTGGTCTCTCCCTGCCTGCAGCGGGCAGGACGGGGGTGCTGGTCTCTCCCTGCCTGCAGCGGACAGGATGGGGATGCTGGTCTCTCCCCCTTTTCAATACCCCCGTGTGCAGCACAAACCATATTTTTGAATTTATTTTCAGGGAATTAGAAATAAATTAAAGCCATGAGCAGAGCGGGGGGTGCACGGAACCTCGCACGGCCCCTTGCACTGGACTTTTCACGGCAGGGACTTTGTGCAGCACCTTGCACGCACCGTGCACGGCTGGTCCCTTGCACGGCCCCTTGCACGACGCCTTGCACACGCAGCGCCTTTGCACGGCACTTTGCACTGCACCCTGCACCAGCAGTGGCCTTTGCACGGCCCCATGCACCTTGCACGGCCCCTTGCACAACCCCTTGCACACACAGCACCTTTGCACAGCCCCTTGCACTGGACTTGTCACGGCAGGGGCTTTGTGCAGCACCTTGCACGGCACTTTGCACTGCACCCTGCTCAGCAGTGGCCTTTGCATGGCCCCTTGCGCCTTGCACTGCTCCTTGCACAGCTGGGCCTTTGCACGGCCCCTTGCACAGAACCTTGCACAACAGGGCCTATGTGCGGCACCTTGCACAGCCGCTTGCACGGCCCCTTGCACGGCATCTTGCACAGCAGTGGCCTTTGCACGGCCCCACACATCTTGCACAGCCCCATGCCCCTTGCACGGCTCCTTGCACCCGACTTTTCACAGCAGGGACTTTGTGCAGCACCTTGCACGCGCCTTGCACGGCAGAGCCTTTGCACGGCCCCTTGCACGGCTCCTTGCACTGGAATTTTCACGGAGGGGGCTTGGTGCAGCACCTTGCACAGAACCTTGCACGGCCCCTTGCACGCCCAGGCCTTTGTGCCCCGCCCCCCCTGCCCCGCAGCCCCCAGGCTTCCTGCCCTGCTCAGACCCTGCAGGGACCACCCCCCACCCCCAAAAACGGACGAGCCCCCCCCCCCCCGCCCCCCCCCCCCATGCCAGCTCTCCCTGCCTGTTGCAGGCAAGGGGCCAAACCCCTCTGCGGTGTAACCCCCTGCCTCCACGCCGGCCCCCTCCCACCCCAAAGTGGTAAACTGAGGCAGGGCTGGCTGCTGCCCTGCAGTGTGGAGGGTTTTGGGGGGGGGGGAGGAGTGTCCAGGGCCCCCCAATACCATGTTGGGGTCAGGGACTGTCACCTGCCAAGCTGCTAACACCCCCCCGCCTCTTTTTCAGGGTGTTTAAGAAAGCCAGTCCCAACGGGAAGGTAAGTGGGGGCCTGGGGGGGTCCCTGGGGAGGGGGGGGCAGGGACCTGGTGCTTCGTGGGGTGACACACCCCCCCCCGCAGATCCTGCGAGCACAGCCAGGAGTGGGGGGTGGGCATGTACGCAGCCCCCCAAAGATGCCCCCCAAGCCACTTGCTGCCACGCCAGCGGGAAGAGAAACTGAGGCACGGTTGGGTTTTGGGGGGGTGCCCAAGGTCAGGGGGTTCAGTCGGTGGCAGAGCTGCCCTATGCCCCCCCCCCCCCGGGGTGGAGCAGACAGCTGGGGTGCAGGCAGCCCTGCCCGTGGGGTGGTTGTGGGTCTGGGGTGGGGGGGTGATGAACTCCAGTGGGTCCCCCCCCCAGGGGGCACCCCCCCCACCCCCCCGCAGCTCTGCCAGCACTGATCCAACCACGGGAACTTGGGGGGCTGCTCGGGGCACCCCTGACTGACCCCCCCCCCTCACCTCGCAGCTCACTGTCTACCTGGGGAAGAGGGATTTCGTGGATCACATCGACGTGGTGGACCCTGTGGGTACGTGGAGGCTGTGGGGGGGGGATTAATTCAGGGGGGGGCGGGGGGGCTTGCTTGAGCCTGCCTGAGTGGGAGGGAAGGATTTTGGGGAGCAGGGACCCCCCAGAAGATGCCCTGGGGGCAGTGGCCTCATCCCTAAGGGACAGTCGCTGGAGAAACCCCCACGCTGAGGAGTCAGAAAATAATAATAATAGTAATAAAATAAAATAATAATAATAATAATAATAATAATAATGATGTTTTATTGCTCATTTAAGCTGCCTGCAGCTTCCATAGATTAATTACCCGGGCGGGCAGAGCCCCGCCCCCCCCCCAGCCTCTCATCCTGCAGAGCAAAAGCTTTAAAAATATTTATAAATCTGGAGATAAAGTCGTCCCCGGTGGCAGGCGTGCGGCTGGTTGTGCACGAAGCCACTGCGGGGCTCCTGGGGGGGTCCCTGGTGCAGCCCCCCCTCCCCGTGTCTTGGTGTGTCCCCGCTGTGTGTGGCGGGTGCAGTCTGTCCCCTTCCTGGCACTGTGTCCCCACCCAGTCCCGGCTGGCAGCTCTGGGGGGTAAGGGGGGGGCATGTCTTTTCCTAACCCTGCCGATGTCCCCCCCCCACCATCTCTGCTGGTATCCCCCCTTGTCTCTGCCAGTGTCCCCTGTCCCCACTGGTGTCCCCTCTGTCCCTGCCAGGGTCCCCCCATCCCTGCCAGGGTCCCCCCATCCCTGCCAGTGTCCCCCTGTCCCTGCCAGTGTCCCCCCCATCCCTGCTGATGTCCCCCCAATCCCTGCTGGTGTCCCCCCCTGTCCCTGCCGGTGTCCCCCCCTGTCCCTGCCGGTGTCCCCCCCTCCCTGCTGGTGTCCCCCCTGTCCCCGCCAGTGTCCCCCCGTCCCTGCCAGTGTCCCCCCTGTCCCTGCCTGTGTCCCTCCCATCCCTGCCAGTGTCCCCCCCATCCCTGCTAGTGTCCCCCCCATCCCTGCTGGTGTCCCCCACCCCTCCCTCCCTGTGTCCCCCCTCCCTGCCAATGTCCCCCCCTGTCCCTGTCAGTGTCCCCTGACGCGCACCGTTCCCTTGCAGACGGAGTGGTGCTGGTGGATCCTGAGTACCTGAAGGAGAGAAAAGGTAACGGGGTCCCTCGTGCCGGGGCCCACGGAGGTGGCCCCACCGCAGGGGACAGCCGGTGTCCCCGGCCTCAGCCTCTCTGGGCCCTCGGGTGACATTTTACAGCCCCCTGTCCCCGCGGCGGGTGGCCTGTCCTGCAGAGGGTGGGGGTCCTGTGGTGGGCACCCCAAGGCACGTTGGCTGGTCCCTGGGCTCTGTCCCCGTGTCCCCACCGTGGCACCTCCTGGGAGCCACCACCGCGTCCCGGTGCTGGTGGGACTGGGATGAGCCATGAGGCCACCACGCCATGAGGCCATCATGCCATGATGCCACCATGCTGTGATGTCACCCTGCCATAATATCACCGTGCCATGATGCCATCGTGCCATGATGCCACCATGCCATAATGTCACCGTGCCATAATGCCACCCTGCCATGATACCACTGTGCCATGATACCACAGTGCCGTAATGTCACCATGCCATGATGTTCCCATGCCATAAATCCACCATGCCATGATGTCACCCTGCCATGATGCCACCATGCCATAATGTCACCATGCCATGATACCCCACTGTCATGTCACCATGCCATTAATGTCACCATGCCATGATGTTACGATCCCATTAATGTCACATTGCCATGATGCCACCATGCCATAATGTCACCATGCCATGATACCAGTGTCATAATGTCACCATGTCATGATGTCACCATGTCATAACGCCACCATGCCATTAATGTCACCATGCCATGATACCACTGTCATAATATCACCATGCCATGATGCCACCATGCCATAATGTCACCATGCCATGATGCCACCATGCCATTAATGTCACATTGCCATGATCCGACCCTGCCATGACGCCACCACGCTATGACGCCACCACACCATGATACCACCCTGCCACCAACCTCCGCCCCTTGTCCCCTCTTCCCAGTCTTCGTGACCTTGACCTGCGCCTTCCGCTATGGCCGCGAGGACCTGGACGTGCTGGGGCTGACGTTCCGCAAGGACCTTTTTGTGGCCAACGCTCAGGCCTTCCCACCCGTCGCCGAGGAGAAGAAACCCCTGACGCGGCTGCAGGAGCGGCTGATCAAGAAGCTGGGCGAGCATGCCTACCCCTTCACCTTTGAGGTAGGGTGACAGCGGGTGGCACTGCTCTGGGTGCTCTGGGTGACCCCCCTGGGGGATATTGGGGTCCCCTCCGGCCCTGTAGAGTCATGGCTGGGGGTGAGATGCTGCCACCCCCCATGAAGACGCGGCTTTTGTTAGTGAAGCTTAAAACTCAGGAGCAAAAAGCAGCCACCAGTGGGGAAACTGAGCCACAGGGTGCATGTGGGCGCATGTCTGGGGGCAGTGACACCAACCTGGGGCTCCCCCAACGCAAAGCGGGGCTTGGGCAGCTCTGGCAGGGAATGGGGAGGGGGGTAGACCCCCCCCATTTTGTGCTCCCGCACCCTCAGTTTCCCCAGCGCAGCTTTGGCAATGGCAGCTGCCCCCCCCTGCCCCCAGAGCCTGGGGGGGACCTGGTGGCATTTTCCAGGCTCAGAAGCAGCCCTGAGCCCCTGTGAAACAATCTTAATTCCTCCAAATCCCCCAGATTAACAAAAATCCCCACGCCAAAACCATGATATTTTGTAACTCTTTGGGGTTTGAGTCTGGGGAGGCTGAGCCACTGCCCAAGGCGGATTCGGAGTGGGACTTGGGTTGAACTACGGCCGGAAGGAAAAGGGCACCGTGCAATTAGGAAATGCAATTAGGAAAATGAGGAAATCCTTCCTGGCTGCGGGCAGGAAGGGGACGAGCTGGCAGCACCAAGAAACACCCGGTACCATGGCACCGGGAGGGGATGCAGCGCCCGCCCCCACCTCCCGCAGCCGAGCGGGTGATGCCGTGGGTCTCCGGGGCAAAAAGCCAGCGCGGGGATGGGGGTCCCAGCCCCTGAACCACCCCCCTTTACCCTTCAGATCCCCCCCAACCTGCCTTGCTCCGTCACGCTGCAGCCGGGCCCAGAGGACACGGGGAAGGTAAGGTCCCCCCCCAGTCCTTGTGCCAGCAGGCAGCGGTGACCGGCCGTTGGTTGCGGTCCCCTCTTTGAGTGGGGCAAAGGGGTTTCTCTGCCTGCTTCTCTGCTCCCTCCTGGTTTCCAGGCCTGTGGTGTGGACTATGAGGTCAAAGCTTTCTGCGCGGAGAACCTGGAGGAGAAAATCCACAAGAGGTAAGCGGAGAGGATCCATCCAGCCCTGGGGAGAGCAGCGTCCTTGGGGCACTGGCAGTGGGAAATGGGCACCTCAGTTTGCTACCCACGGTGGGGGTGTGGGGATGGGTTGGAGGTGTCCTCCAGGATGGAGTTGGGATGGAGATGCCCTCCAGGCTGGGATTGGGATGAGGTGTCCTCCAGGATGGGACTGGGAAGGAGATATTTGCTAGACTGGAACTGGAGTTGGGATGGTGATATTCACTAGGATGGAGCTGGGACAGAGATGTCCTCTAGGCTGCTCCTGGGATGGAGATGTCCTCCAGCCTGGGCCTGGGTTGGAGATGTCCTCCAAACTGGGCCTGGGTTGGAGATGTCCTCTAGGCTGCTCCTGGGTTGGAGACGTTCTCCAGACTAGTCCTGGGATGGAGATGTTCTCCAGACTAGTCCTGGGGTGGAGATGTCCTCCAGGCTGGTCCTGGGTTGGAGATGTCCTCCAGGCTGGGATGGAGATGTCCTCCAGGCTGGTCCTGGGTTGGAGATGTTCTCCAGACTGGTCCTGGGTTGGAGATATTCTCCAGACTAGTCCTGGGATGGACATGTCCTCCAAACTGGCCCTGGGATGGAGATGTCCTCCAAGCTGGGGCTGGGCTGGTGATGGTCTCCAGGATGCAGATGTTCCCCAGGATGGAGCTAGGATGAAGATGTTTTCCAGGGTTGGGATGAGTGAGGGATGATCCAGGGGTTGGGGTGGAGACATCCGCTGCTGCGCCGCAGGCCAGGAGCCCAGTGCTGCCATGGTGTGGGGCCTGGCATGGCCATGGGGCTGCCCCCTTGCCACACCATCCTTCTCCTGACCCAGCAGACCAGAAGAAAAGAGGGATTTGACCCAAAACGGGCCTGGGTTCTCCTCTCGCTGTGTCCCCCCAGGAACTCAGTGCGGTTGGTGATCCGTAAAGTCCAGTACGCGCCAGAGCGACCCGGCCCCCAGCCCATGGCAGAGACCACCCGGCAGTTCCTCATGTCAGACAAACCGCTGCACCTCGAGGCATCCCTGGACAAGGAGGTGGGCGAGGACTGGGGAGGGGACACCGGTGGGGTGACCCTGGGGAGGATGGGGACCTCACCATCCCCAATCCTTTGCTCCCCACAGATCTACTACCACGGAGAACCCATCAGTGTCAATGTCCACGTCACCAACAACACCAACAAGACAGTGAAGAAGATCAAAATCTCAGGTGAGAAATGGGGTTTTGCCCCCCTTGGCCACTGTCTCCATCCCCATGGGGGCCCTCCCCGACCCCCCGTCTCTCTATCTCTCTACCCCAGTGCGCCAGTACGCCGACATCTGCCTCTTCAACACTGCCCAGTACAAGTGCCCGGTGGCCGTGGAGGACGCCGAGTGAGTACTGGGGACATGGCGAGGGGCCCCGGGGACCTTGGAGTAGCCTTGGAGGTCTCCTGCCCCAGTGCAGCCGCAGTGGGATGTTGCATTCAGTGAACAGGTCCCGGTGGGAGGAGCGGGGAGATGAGACCCTTTCTTTGATGGAACCATGGGGGATGTCACCCTCTGGGTCCCCCTGGCCAGAGATGAACTCCAGGCTGGGGCAGGGACAGAGATGTCTGCTGCGTTGGGACTGGAGTTGGGGTGGAGATGTTCCCCAGACTGGGACTGGAATGGAGTTGGGGTGGAGATGTTCTCCAGGTTGAGACTAGGATGGAGTTGGGATGGAGGTGTTCTCCAGACTGGGATGGAATTGGGATGGAAATGTTCTCCAGACTGGGCCTGGGATGGAGATGTCCCTGGGATGGAGAAGCCCCGGGTGGCCTGTGGATCTGTCGTAGCCAGGGGGCAGCTGGGTTGCTGACTGATGGTGGCTCTTGTCCCCAGCGACATGGTGGCCCCGAGCTCGACGTTCTGCAAAGTCTACACCCTGACCCCCTTCCTGGCCAACAACCGGGAGAAGCGGGGGCTGGCGCTGGACGGCAAGCTCAAACACGAGGACACCAACCTGGCCTCCAGCACGCTGTGAGCCCCCCCCCGACCCCGCTGGGGGGGCTCCTGATCCCCCCAACAGTTTGGGGGGGGGCTTGGAGCAGGACTGAGCCCTGGGGGGGATCCAGCTCGGGGTGGAGGAGACCTGGCCGGGGGGACCTTGAGGAGGACGGGGGGGGGCTGGTGGCCGTGAACATCCCCTCGCTGATGCCACCTGCTCCTTCCTCCAGGTTAAGAGACGGAGCCAACAAGGAGATCCTGGGCATTATTGTGTCCTACAAGGTCAAGGTGAAGCTGGTGGTGTCACGAGGAGGGTGAGTTTTGGGGACACCCCCCCCCCCCCCCCCGTGGTGCTGCTCCACCTCTTTTCCCTTGGTCTCCTTTGGGCTTGGGACCGGCCTTGGTTTGTGTGTGTGTCCCCCCCGCGGATGCTGCACGGTCCCCAGGGATGGGGTGACAAGCCAAAGGGCAGGTGGCCCTTTCTAGGGACACCAGGGTGGCCACTGGGCGGGAGGGGGGGGTGTTAATCCACATGACACCCCCCTGGCTCACCCCCCTCCTCTTTGCTGCAGCCCCTTTTGCAGGATGGGGCCCTGCTTGCGGCCCTCCCGCACCACAGATGGGGCCCGTTGCCCCCTCAAACCCACCCCCCCCCACCCCGGGGACACAAAGTGGGGGGGACACAAGGTGGGGGGGACACAAGTTGGGGGGTGGCGTGTCTTTGGGGAGTGGTGACTAATCTATCGTCTCCTTTGACCCACACCAGCCTGCTGGGGGACCTCGCCTCCAGGTAACGCCCCCCCCCCCCCAAACACCCCCAAACCGCAGCCCCCCCCCCCCCCCCGTCATTACACCCCCCCAGCCCCTCAGTCCCCTCCACTGCCACCCCCCGCTGTCCCTACGCTCTCCCTTGGGAGAGACTCCGGGGCTTTCCTGCTCTCCATCCTCATGTCCCTCCTGTCTCGTGGGGCCCCACAGGGACCCCCCCAGGCTCCCCCCCGTGCTTGGGGCTATCCCCGCCCCCCCCCCGCCCCCCCCTCACTGTGCCTGCTGAGCGCTGGGCAACTCGGTGCACCTCCTCCATCCCTCCCGCAGCCTAAACCCGGGGGATTTGGCTTCCCCAGCTGCTGTTAAACTGCTAAAAAGCAGATTTTTTGCCTCGTTGATCCCCTCCCTCATGCCTGGGGTGGGGGGGGGCGGGGGGCGTTTTTTTTTTACGCTGATCCCGAACCACGGGGTCAAGCTCAAGCAAGAAGCGTGGTAGCTCCAAAGAGGCTCCGCGGAGGATAATAGAGGTTTTTACCCGGCTTTGTGGTCTCCCCAGCAGCTGAAATGTGGGGTGCTGCTCTCCCCCCCACCCCGCAAAAAAAAATTTGCCCCGCTCTGCCTGCACTTTGCCCGTGTTTTACCCCGGTATTTCTCGCAGCGATGTGGCGGTGGAGCTGCCCTTCACGCTGATGCATCCCAAACCCAAGGAGGAACCAGCCCACCGGGACGGTGAGTGGGCTCCGGGTGTGGGGCAGCCCCCGCTTTGGGGTGATTTGGGGTGGGGAGGAGTGGGGGGGGAGCCGGGGCGGGGGGTTAACCCACTCCCCTGTCTGTGCCAGCGAGGCTGCGCGGTGCCCCACGGAGATTTTTAGCTCCTGTCGAGCCCTTGGCAAGAAAATCCCGGGGCTAAAACCATGGGGGTGCTGCCACCTGCCCCCTCCAGTGCAGGGAAACCCCGGGGGGGGTCACCCCCCCCTCCTCGGTGGGACGGTGGGGACAACCCTGGTGTCTGCGGTGACTAACCCTGTGCCATCCTCTGTTCAGTTCCAGAGAACGAAGCGCCCATAGACACAAATCTGATAGAGCTTGACACAAAGTAAGAAATGGAAAAAAAAAAACAACCCACAAACCGCCCCCCCCCACCCCCAGGGGTCTGTGTGGGATCGTGAAGCGTTTAGAGGTTGCACGGGCCCCCCCACAACCCCCCCCCCCCCCCACTAACCGTGTCGTGGCGCGATGACTAACCCCGTATCCATCTCGCCTCTCTCCCTCCTCGCCATCTCCCCGCGTGGCTTTCCCCCCACCAAAAAAAAAAAAATTAAAAAAAATTAAAATTTAAAAAAATGGGAGAAACCACAATAAGGAAACGCCCCCCGGGATCGTGCGTTTTGGGGGGGCGGGAGGGTGTCCCCAGCTTTTGCGTTGCGCCACCCCCCAGCTCCCGTGGTTTTTTTTCTGGAGTAAGTGGGGTTTTTGGGGAGGGTTTTTATATATTTTTTTGTCACCAACTGCGGGTTCCGAGGAGCCAACAAGAGGCGCCGCTCCACGCTCCTGCGCTGCTCAACCCCCTTTGGGGGGGTTTTGGGGCGGGGGGGGGGGGCACAGTGAACAAACAGCAGTAAAGCTTTAACAACTGAGGCTGCTTGCAGCAGGAGGGGGGGGTGTTTAAGAGCCCCCCCCCGAGCTAAAATACCACTGAACACATGGGAACACCATCACCCTGCGAGCCGGGACAGCGGGTACCCCCAAACCCCGCGCTCGCCACGCGCCCCGTCTTTCCGCCCCCCCCCCCCCCCCCCCCCCCGCCAAAGTAAAGCCCCCCCCCCACCTTCTGTCCCCGCTAGTGACGACGACATCGTGTTCGAAGACTTCGCCCGCCAGCGACTCAAAGGCATGAAGGATGACAAGGAGGATGAGGAGGAGCGGACAAACTCCCCGCAGCTCAACGACAGATAAGCGAGCCCCCCCCCGCCGCCCCCCCCCCCCGAGGCTCGTGCGCCAGTAACACCCCGACATTAGGCTTCTTCTCTTTTCTATAATTATTAATTTTGGGTTTTTTTTACCTGTACCGGGAGTCCGACGATGGCGAACAGCGATTATAACCTCGTCACTCTTCATCCAGCTGCTGTTTCCCGTGCAGGGCACGGCCGGGGGTGGGGGGGTGCTTAAAGTGGAGTGGGGGGGGGTCACAGCACCCCTCACCTTATCCCCCCCTCCCTTCCAACCCCTTTCCCCCCCTCCCTGAGCCCTTTCCTATGAGCTGCATCTTTTATGCGTTTTATATACGTCCAGTCTCTACAGGGAGGGGGGGTGCAGCAGAATTGGGGGGGGGTGTCTTTTCTAGGCAGTCTGCTCATGGGAAAGGGCCCCCCCCACACCTCAGCTGTCCCCTCCTGTCACCCACGGCCTGTCCCCTCCTGCATGTGTCCCCCCCACCCCGGGATGCACGAGCCTGGCTTTGCCTCTTGGCCTATGCCTGAGCCTGGCTTCTCCCCGGCAAAGGCTCGACTCAGCACTGGGGTTTGGACCTGGCAAGATGGGATGGGGGGGGCATCGTTCCCCCCCCCTGCTCTTAACCCCTAAATCCTCCTAAAGCAGCCAACCCCGGGGGGGTTGGTGGTTTGGTTTTTTTTTTGGTTCAGCTGCGGCGATTTTTACACCAATACAGCTCAGAGCCGGGTGCTGCCGGGGCCAGGGGAGGCCGGAGGGCTCGGAGCTGGCACGCAGGGACGGGGCAGCCCCTGTGGGGCCGTAGCCCCGTGGCTCTGTAGCCCCTGGGGGTCCGTAGCCCCCCCACCCCCGTGGGTCCGTGCTGGTGGCCGCACGATTCTTGGCCCTGGGGGAGGCTGCAAACGCCTCTTCGCAGCCCCAGCAGGACCATGGTGTAATGGCTTTGTTCCCAGCAGGGTTACACCAGGGATGCTTTGCCCCCCCCCAAGCCGCAGAGCTCCCCTGGTTGATGGTTCCCCCCCCAATCTCTCCCTGCATGGGGGTCAAGCACCTATTTTTGGGGGGGGGGTGAGGGAAGGGGAACATGACGTTTGCCACCCCGACCAGTGTTTCACCAGATGCTTGAGCCTCCCGGCTTGGCGGTGCCTGTCCTGGGTGCCCAGGACCCCTCCCACCCCACAGACACCCCCCCATGGACCCCCCCCACCGGGGTTTCGGGTCTCCCACCACCGACCGAGAGGCTGTTCCCACTATTTATTGTGCCGTTGCGGTCAGCGTTGGCATCTGAGAGCAACCTGTGGGGATAACTCCATCCCCGCCCAGTCCAGGGGGGTGCAGAGCTGAGCACCCCCCCCCTTATTTTGGGGTGAAGCTGATGGGCAGCGTGGTACTTCTTTTTGTAAAGTGGTTACTTTGTACTGTTCATTGATACCTGCTTCTTTGGTTTCTCCACCATATCTGTGATGTTTCTGTGTTCTGTCAAATAAATTATTCTAGTTTATTAAACTCAGAAAAAAAAAATAAAAAATACAGTCCCAGCGCCTGGACGCTTCTGTTGGCTCAGGACTGGGCCAGGTCTCCTCCACTGTGGCACCCCATCGTGGTGCTGGGGGGGGGGAACGGGGGCTCTCACCCCCCTCTCTGCTGCTCTGTCCCACCTCAGCGAGGCACTGCAAACTCCGGGGAACAGATTTCTGTGTCCCCAGTGTTTCCCGGTCCCGCTGCTCCTGTGCTCAGCTGCACGTTCTCTCACGAGTAGATGAATTTATCCACGCAGTAACGTGGACGTAAGCCTCCCGCAGCATCCCAGTGCCAGCCCCTGTGTTTCCAGCACCCCTGGGGCTGCTGCCTGCCCGTACGGGGGGTGCTGGGGCACCCCTGGGACTTGGTCTCTGCCTCAGCTGCCCCTCCAGACCCCCCTTATCTGGCTGCAGGAGATTTTGGCCACCGTGGTCCCCACCCAAGCTTCAGGCTGGAGCAGAAACCACACAAATCAATGCGAAAATCAAGGCACAGGACTCGTGCCAAACTGCCTCTTCCATGCGGGGGGGCACAGAAGAGCCACCTGCCCGGCTCCTGCCACCCCAATGCCCTTGTTGCTCTTTGCTAACATCTGAAATCTTGGTCATTTGGGTGAGAAATGATGAAATGGCTCCCTGCCAGCCAGGGCGAGGCATCAAACCACCACGACAGAGCACCAAGGGACATGGCCAGGGCGGGGGATCCTGCTCCTCCTGCCAGGGACTGGGGCGAGCAGCAGCACCCACTCGGCTCACGGCCACTCGGCCACCTCGTCCTTCTCTGTCCCCTCATTCCCTCTCCGTCCCCTCAGTCCTCCATCCCCTCAATCCCTCTCTGTCCCCTCAATCCCTCTCCATCTCCTCATTCCCCCTTGGTCCCCTCATCGCCACACTGATGACAGAGTGCAGAGACACTGTGGGAGCCAGGGAGGAGACGGAGGTTTCTGAACCCCACAATGAGGCCCGGGTGTCATTTTGGAAATGAAATGCAAGGCCATGAGGTACCCGGTGAGCAGGGTGTACTAACGAGCTACTCGTTAAAGGAATAACGGCAACCAGCAGAGTCCTCACCAAATCCTCCCGCAGCAGCCCAAGAGCTGGGGGAGCTGAGGTCTCTCCAGTGCTGTGCTGCCCTGTGTTCATCCGCCGGGGAGGAACGACTGGATACCGGGTCTGTGTCCTTGTGGGGTGGGGCAATTTTTGGGGAGGAGTGGCTGGAGAGCTGCCAGTCAGAGAGGGACCTGGGGGGGTGATTGATAATGAGCCAGCAGTGTGCCCAGGTAGCCAAGAAGGCCAATGGCATCCTGGCTTGTATCAGCACTAGCGTGGCCAGCAGGGACAGGGAAGGGATCTGACCCCTGTGCTCGGCACTGGTGAGGCCGCCCCTCGATTCCTGGGTTCAGTTTTGGGCCCCTCACTCCAAAAAGGCCATTGAATGACTCGAGCGTGTCCAGAGAAGGGCAACGGAGCTGGTGCAGGGTCTGGAGCACAGGTGTGATGGGGAGCGGCTGAGGGAACTGGGGGGGTTTAGTGTGGAGAAGAGGAGGCTGAGGGGAGACCTCCTGGCCCTCTCCAACTCCCTGAGAGGAGGGTGCAGAGAGGGGGGATGAGTCTCTTGAGCCAAGGAACCAGCGGCAGGCCAAGAGGGAATGGCCTCAAGCTGCGCCAGGGCAGGGTCAGACTGGCTCTTAGGAAGGATTTCTTTGCAGAAGGGGTTGTTGGGCGTTGGAATGGGCTGCCCAGGGCAGGGGGGGAGTCCCCATCCCTGGAGGGGTTGAAGAGTCGGGCTGACCCAGCGCTGAGGGATCTGGTGGAGTTGGGAACGGTCAGGGTGAGGTTCATGGTTGGACTGGAGGAGCTTCAAGGGCTTTTCCAACCTCGATGATTCTGGGATTCTGAGAATTTGGACGACCCTGGGTGCAAATGGAGGTGTCACGGCCTCCCGAGGAGCAGTGGATGCTCCAGCTGCCAGGGCACCCGCAGGCACAGCCCTGTTGAGCCCAGCCAAGGCCAGCCCGCGCCAGTCCTCCCCCCAGACACAGCCCAGCAGTCATAGAGAACAACGCAAGGCCTCACAGGAGAGGCCCCCACTCCTGAAAAACACCCAAGCACCCTCGCAAAGCTCCCTCCCTGGGAGCAGGAGGAGCCAGGATGGGGGGGAATAACCAAATAACCCCATTTCTAGGCCTGAATTGGGGGACAGCCCCTCAGGGAAGGGCTCTGGCTTGTCCCTGGGTAAAGAAGGAGAAACCTAGAGCACAGCTTGCTCTGGGCAGCATCCACAGCACCGTTCTGGATCAGCTCCAAGCTGGGAAACATCTCCCCAGCTCTGCATGTCCAGCCCACTCCTCTCCCAGGTGCCTTGCCCTGGGGTCACACCAGAGGGGAAAGCTCTGTGGCCAGCTTGCCTCCGTGAAAACGGGTCCTGAAGGACCTTTCCGTGGTCCCTGGGAGAGCAGAGGTTGGACACATCCATGTCCAACGCAGCTGAGAGCTGCCCCTTGCCACGCTGCTGCTGTGGGGAAGGAGAGCCCGTCCTGAAGTCGGTCCATCTCGGGGGTGTCAGGGTTTGTGCCAGGGGTGGGAGCCATCCCAACCTTCCCCACCAAGGGAAAATCTGGCTCCAGGAAAGCCAAGGTCCCCACAGTCACACAACCGGACTCTCGGATCAAACGTTCAGGCATTGCCTGAAGGTCCACACGGTGTTTGTCTGGGCGAAATGCCCTCACTGCCCCGTGCGAGCTCTCCAGAGGCACGTTTGAAAGGAGAGCCCTCCTCGGTGCAGAATCCCTTTTGACAGCAGCTGCAAGTATTTAATAGTTTGGACATCTCCTGTCAAATCTGGTTTAAGCTGGACAAGAAGGCTTAAGTTATTTTGGGGGGGAAAAAACAAAAAAAAAAAAGGAAGTTTAGATGAGTACAAACTGTGCTATTGCTTAAGCTCCGCTTCTCTAGGAAGCCAAGCAAGTTTGCTTCCCTGTTCTCTCCGCACTACCTGCATCACCGTGACGTGGATGGGGTCAGGCTTGGCTCTGCTTGCCAGCTCCTCCACCCCGTCCCAGTGAGGAAGATGAAGATGTCTGAGATCTTCCTCCTCCTCCTCCTCCAGGGCCAGACCTTCAGCCCCAGGGTTTTTTTCCCATCTAAAGGCTGCATGTGGTGGAGGAGCTGCGGCGGCTGAGCCTCACACCTGTTTGGCCAAATCTCCTGCTCCCAGGGGTGCTCCAACAAGATCCCTTGGAGGGGCAGGATCCCACCCAGGGAGCCCCCGCCATGCTTGAGTACCCATCAGCCACACGCTGCCTGTCTGGGCCTGAGCCTAGGCCCAGCCTTGGGCCAGAAAAGCGACCACAGAGCTCCTGAACCTGGGGGTGGTCTTGGTGCAGGGGAAGGACACACTGTGCTCACCCCCAGCAGGCAGCAACACGCTCAACAGCAGACACAGAGAGATCAGAAAGCCAGGACCCCTCCTCACTGCCCTTCACCGGGGCAGAAATCCTCCCAATCCCCTCACCACAATCCATTCCCACCAGTCTGAGATGGACACAGATGCACTGGTTTTGCTGGGGAACACCCGGGGGTAGAAAGCAGGACCAGGCACTCCTGCATGAGCGTGAATGTGAATCCCTGCTCCTCCTGGGCTCAGAAAGGTTTTTTTTTTTTCCTTCGCTGGTAGAGCAACTGCCGCTGCTGGTGGGGACACAGACCTGTGGCTTTGGTAGGTAACAAAGCCTCAACCTCTGCCCTGCCTCGGGCAGGACATGCTCCCCCCATGTCACACGCTGCCACAGCAGCGGGGACAGTTTTTGGGCTGGAAGAGCCTCATGTCACCGGGAGGAGACCTGTGAGTTGCTGCAGGCGAGCGGCTGTTGCCATGACAGAGCACAGCTCAGTACAGCACATTCCCAGCCCAGGACAACCTCACCCCAACACACCCAGCACAGCATCCCTCAACCTGGCCTCAACCTCTCCCCTCAGCCTACACCCCAAAAAGAGATAGGGGAGCCCTTTCTACCCCAACTCCGAGGGAAGCGGAGTGGCAGTTGCCAGAAATAACCATGAAAAGGCACTCGGGAGCACGTGGGGACAGCGAACACTGGGATGCAGAGCGGGGACAGCCACGGCAAGATCCAGGCTGGCTGCTCCAGCACAAGCAACCCTGGGGCCTGAGCAAGCCTGGGCACCCCCCCAGTTTGCAGGGGAGCACCCCCTGCCCCCCTCTGCCACAGTCTTTGACTCCCCAGCTCCTCGGTGAGACAAACAAGCTGGTTTTCATGCTCAGGATAAGGAACAGATTTCCCCCCTCCCCGCAAGTAACACCTTGGTAACAGCGTAGGCGTTGCCAGTCACTGCCTGGCTTCCTCAGGCCCAGGAAATCACATTAGCTTGATCAAATTTAAAAACTTTCAGTTGGTGGGAAAAGAGCCAGAAGATACTTTTCTCAGTTCGGGTGCTCTCCGGTTACACAGGGGGAGGGCAAAGCTCGGAGCAGGCTGAGGCTGAAAAGGTTATTCCTGTTCCTTTTGTAAACTGCGAGCAGGCTGCATTCGCATCGCCACTTCCTGAGCGGAGGCCGCCGCTCGTGACACACACACGTGATGAAATGCCAACACCCCACCGGGGTACAGCCTTCCCCCCCCCGCTGCTTCAGGCCTGGAAAGCAGCAGGTTAAATATGCCACAGAACAGCCCATTTCCTCAAAATGTGCTCGTGCTTTTTTGCCTGTTTTCTCCTGAAAAATACAGTGCAGACATGACACGGGTCTACAATAAAATGATGGCAGGATATTCTCCACGAGCAGGCACGACTGCAACAAGCCCCAGCTGTCATTTGAAGGCTGGCACGCAGGAGAACAAGAACACGATCAAATTTTTTTATACTCTGTTAAAACAGCACTCTTGACCGTTAGCTCGGTTCACTACAAACTGTCTCAAACCAGTATCTGGGTGCAAACAGACACTTCGCAGCCTACGCGAACTAGAACGCAGACAGGAAACACACCACATCTTCACCGAAAATTTCATCTACCCACACTTCCCACAAGACTGAACCCAGTCCCAAACGTGCAGGGAACCGTCGCTTGCCGCCGACAATAAAGTTCTCGGTTTCTGTGGGTGCCACGTGTGCGCTGTGACCAGGGGAGGGTTTCTGCTGCTGCCCGGTCCAAACGCGTGGCCTTTGTGGACAAAGATCGGCTCCGCTTCCCCGCCAGAGCTGTCCCAGCTCTGCGTGTCATACACGTGCACGGTGCCATCAAAACCTTGAATAAAAGGGAATCGGAGACACCGTAGAAATAAATGGCTTCGCTTGAGTCTCACGCTCCCCTCCCCACAGGGCTGCTGAGACAGAAATGAGGCCAAAGGCCCAGACTGACAATCTGTGACAGCAGAACCTCCAAAGCCTCCAAGGAGCTTGTCTCAAGCTAACAGCTGCTGGGGAGAACACGGGCCAGATCCAAAAAGCTTGCGGAATCACTAGTCTGAATTTGCAGTGCTCTGGCCAAAAGGCAGCTTTGTTGCCCAGCTGGTCTTATCCCTGAGGCCAGACTGTCACTGGCACCATCAGGGTGGTGTTTGCTGAGAGCTTGGGGTCTTTGTTCTCCCAGGAGTCCCCCCAGACCCATCCAGGCCCCTCCTGTGGTTGCTGGGGGGAGAGGCAGCTGCGGAGGCTGGTGAGCTCACACCTCCACCAGCTCCAGGAGGAGCTCTGAACAACCACCCCCTAACCAGGGCGTTTAACAGTGAGATGAACTGGGCCTCGATGGAAATACAGATCAAAAAAGCATCCAGAAAAAGGAGATCTCTAGCCAAAGCACATACCTGAAACAGCAAGGCAGCCTGCCAGAGCCGGAGCCCAGGAGACGCACAGGAACTCCGCGCCTGAGCTGGGAGAGGGGACTCTGCACTTTGCCGAGGCCAAGGACTCGGAGGTTTTTCTTATGTCTGTTAGGGTGAGGTGTCCTCCGCTCGAGAGGCAAGCTATGGGTTGGGAGTCAGAGCCTTGAGGTCCGCGCCCGACTCCCATGCACCACCGCTCGCCACAAGGCGCCGAGGGGACGGACGCAGCCTCCAAGGGACTCTGCGGCTGCCGAACGTCGGCCAGGCACAGCCGCCCCCGGGCACAGCAGAGGAGCAAGGTGTTGCCATCCAGGAACGCCAGGCCGCTGAGCTCCTCACTGCTTTGGGAGGCTAGGGGGGGGGGGAAAAAAAAAAAGCAGATCTCAGATGCCGTGAGGAGTGTTTGTGTGAGTTCACACAGAATCATCTGGGTTGGAAAAGCCCTTGAAGCTCCTCCAGTCCAACCATGAACCTCACCCTGACCGTTCCCAACTCCACCAGATCCCTCAGCGCTGGGTCAGCCCGACTCTTCAACCCCTCCAGGGATGGGGACTCCCCCCCTGCCCTGGGCAGCCCATTCCAACGCCCAACAACCCCTTCTGCAAAGAAATCCTTCCTAAGAGCCAGTCTGACCCTGCCCTGGCGCAGCTTGAGGCCATTCCCTCTTGGCCTGCCGCTGGGTCCTTGGCTCAAGAGACTCATCCCCATATCTCTCTCGTTCCCTGAGAAAGGAGATTTCCAGCTCTTATGCCTGGAAGTGGCTTTCAAGAACTGTTTGTTAGCTCTTCAAGAGCCAGCAGCCTGCTCGGGAAGTCTCTCTGCACAGGATCCAAGTGGAGCTGGCAGAGTCTGAACCCCTCGAAAGGTGATGTTAACACCCAGGCAGGCCCATGACTAAAACTAACTCTGTTTGAGCTCCTATGGGGGACCCGGCGTAGAGCTGGGTGCCGAGGCATGGCAGAGCACTGACAGAGACCTGCCTTTTGCTCAGCACACTGCGTGACAGCCACTGGATGCACACAGACATTTTCCTCAGCAGGGGACGAGGTGTGTGGGGACTGAGTTTTACTGTGTAGGTGAGGGCAGATGGTCTCCAGGACCTGGATGAGCCACCTTGACATAAGGCAGGGCTGGTTTAACAATGCTGACATGAGCCCTCCTCCCATCCAGGGCAACACAGAGCTCGCTCAGAAGTTAATGATTTCAATGACCCCAGTAATGTGACTTGATTGCACCTCGATGACTGGGTTCAGTTTTGGGCCCCTCACTCCAAAAAGGCCATTGAATGACTCGAGCGTGCCCAGAGAAGGGCAACAGAGCTGGTGCAGGGTCTGGAGCACAGGTGTGATGGGGAGCGGCTGAGGGAACTGGGGGGGTTTAGTGTGGAGAAGAGGAGGCTGAGGGGAGACCTCCTGGCCCTCTCCAACTCCCTGAAAGGAGGGTGCAGAGAGGGGGGATGAGTCTCTTGAGCCAAGGAACCAGCGGCAGGCCAAGAGGGAATGGCCTCAAGCTGCGCCAGGGCAGGGTCAGACTGGCTCTTAGGAAGGATTTCTTTGCAGAAGGGGCTGTTGGGCGTTGGAATGGGCTGCCCAGGGCAGGGGGGGAGTCCCCATCCCTGGAGGGGTTGAAGAGTCGGGCTGACCCAGCGCTGAGGGATCTGGTGGAGTTGGGAACGGTCAGGGTGAGGTTCATGGTTGGACTGGAGGAGCTTCAAGGGCTTTTCCAACCCAGATGATTCTGGGATTCTGTGACTCAGGGCCAGCACGTCCCTCACTGGGGACAACACACCCAGCAGCCCTCTGCTAACCCGATTCTTTGCACCAAAACCATCAACGGTGCTCTCATAGGGCACAGATCTGGGGCAGAAGCCCGAGAAAACACTGTCATGGGAGCAGTGAGAAGCCGGAGATGGACCAGAGCATGGTAACCTCTTTCCTCAAGACAACGTACTTTCTGCAAATATCTTCCTACCCTTTGGCACAAGTCTGGAAGTACCCACCCAGTGAAACGTTTGCCTGTTAAGCAGCTGCCCTTGCTTTACCCAAACACTGACTTCTCAAAATCAGACATTAGACTTGGTTTGAATACCTGCCATGTAGACATTTTTCCTCGATTCAACCTCTGTAATTTGGACGCTGTTGAGTCTCGAGCCGTGAAGGACCCACGGGGCTCTGGCCGAAATGGTGGCAATTTTAGCCCAAGGTTGCCCAGTGCCATTTTCTGTAGATATGGCGCTTACAGATTTAATAACATCTATTTGAAAGAGATGTAAGCAGTTGTAAAACACATCAGGAGTCAATCCACAAGATTAAGCTGTTTCACAAAGACGCCCTCGCAAAGCTATAAGTGACCTACTAAACCTAAAACTCAGTTTTCATAAGAAATTCAATTATGATTGATCCCCCTTTCTAGAATAAAACCACTCTTTCCAACACATCCAGCAAGGACAACCAGCCATTTAAAAATCTAGCAAAATGCATGGAAAGTTGTGAGTCAAGATGTTAATTTTCAACGAAGAAGAAAACTTCTAACAGCATTTTGCACTTCCTTTCTGGTGGTTTCAATGTATTTCACAAGAGCAGACCAAGCGACAGCAATCCTTTTCTAGAAGCAGGCAGACACAGGCTTGGATAACCAAAGTAGATCCCGAAAGGTGATGTATGGAGCTCTTTATTTCTAACCCGTGGAGTTATTAGGGGAATATTATGTCAACTATACAATTTGGGGTTTTGTTGGTATGACTAAGAGCTCACAAATAAGTGGAAAGCCACTGTGACAGGCCTAAACCTACTAATTCCCTTAGGAGGTTTGTGTTATCGAGTCCTTTTCTTGCCAAGCCATCAGAACTGGTGTCGACACTTGTCTCGTGCCCTTCTCCAGCCCCTGCCACACAAGGGCAGTCACTCGGGGCTTCACTGAATGGGACTGACACTCCTCTCCTCATTTTACACCCAGGAAGAAGGGGAAGTTAGAGATGCTTGACACAAGGACTACATTGAGAAACTACTCAAGCTCAGAAAGATGTTCCCTTACCAGAGTCCTCTGCTGACACCTGCCAGACCTGGAGGGAGCTGTCTGGTGGGCCACTTGTCACCAGCAAGCTGAAGAAACAAAAATAACCCCACAAAACTCTTTAGGAGCAGAAAACAGGCTTTTTTCCCCAGCCTGGGACAAACTGGTGTGCTGCTCTGCCTGTGCTCAGCAGCTCTTGCCTCTGCTTGGAGTGGAGAAGGGGCCATAAGGACCATGATCCCAGAACTCCTCACGCCAGGGTGCTCTACACAGCCCAGGCAAACACTGTCCCAGGCAACAGCATTTAATTAGCACATTTTCCAAAAGCACCAGACTAAGAACGGTGCAGAGAGCCCCAAAATAGCAACAGGGACTTGTGTAGGAGGAGAGAGCTGAACGAGTGAAATCAATCAGCCTGAGGGAAGCGTGTTTGCTTGGTCTACAAGCCACAGCAGGAAGAAAAACCTTCTGACCTTGCATACGTGGGGTGCAGCTGAGCGGTGGCAGCAGCTGCCAGTATCCTGCTCTGCCTGATGAGCACCTCCACGCAGCGCCAAATGCAGAAGGAAAGGAAAGGATGGAAAAGGCAGAGAAAGGGAGCTATACAGGCCCCCACTGCTCAGAAGTGGGGTAGAGAGGGATCCCTGGTGAGCCCAGCATCAACGTCAGCAGCCCCTGTGGCTCAATTCTGCAAGAAGCTGAGGAGGACCACGACGCTCCCCCCCCAGACTCACGCTGCTCTCCGAGCTGGCAGGATTGACCAGCGGGGTTGGGAAGCAGGCAAGGAAATGGAGCTTTCTCTGAGTGGACAAGACCCCTTTCCATCTCCAATATGTCCTGGAAGGACTTTGTGACCATACCTGGTGTCCGGCACGTGTTTCAGACTGTACACTGGGCGGTTTGAAAATCCACCGCATTCCACCTTGAAATCTCTCTCTGGACACAGGCCCTAGAAATCAGAGGCAAAGTCATTTCTTCACACTTAATCCCAGAATCATCTGGGTTGGAAAAGCCCTTGAAGCTCCTCCAGTCCAACCATGAACCTCACCCTGACCGTTCCCAACTCCACCAGATCCCTCAGCGCTGGGTCAGCCCGACTCTTCAACCCCTCCAGGGATGGGGACTCCCCCCCTGCCCTGGGCAGCCCATTCCAACGCCCAACAACCCCTTCTGCAAAGAAATCCTTCCTAAGAGCCAGTCTGACCCTGCCCTGGTGCAGCTTGAGGCCATTCCCTCTTGGCCTGCCACTGGTTCCTTGGCTCAAGAGACTCATCCCCCCTCTCTGCACCCTCCTTTCAGGGAGTTGGAGAGGGCCAGGAGGTCTCCCCTCAGCCTCCTCTTCTCCAGACCAAACAATGATGCAGAACGTGGTGTGGTCGGTTACCACAAAAAAAGACACAAGACACTCTCGCTTGATAAAGCTCTTGCCTGCCCAGCAATGCCTATTTCAACAGGAGCTATAGGATTGAAGGACCCCAAAATAGTTAGAGGGAAAAAAATCTGGAGAAAGCTCCTGCCAAGACCTCTGCCTGGGTTCGCTGCCATATACACATGTCTGGCTCAGCACCTTTCTGCTTACCCAGTGACCAACCACCACATTTCTGCTTTTAACGTAGAGGTCACCCACCCACGGGCCAGCCTCTCTGTTCAGCAGTGTGGTCCCCCAGGCTCGGACATCTCAGTAAATCCCTTCTTCATTTGTCTTGGTGTCCTCATCTGTTCTATTTCCCCATGAAACACTTTCGCTCACACATCTGGAGATGAAGTTTTCATGGCACAAGATGCCCACAGAGCAGCCGGATTATGTGACTGGCCTGCCAACCTGTGCCACCTCAACTGGACAGCAGCCGGGTGACTTATACACTTCACTTTTGGACCAAAACTACTCAAAAACCTGGCCAAGCCTTTGCCCATGCAACAGAGACTAGAAAACAGCTTGGGAAGCTCGGCCCAGCTGAGCCTGGTCTCTGAAGACACCAAGCCAAGGAAGACAGAGGGGTCTGGTGCCACCCTGGCTGCAACACCCACCTGGGTCTCCTTCCCTTGCAGCGCTGGCGGTGGGAGCAGCTGCAGGATCTCATTCCCATCAGACTGTCCGTACCCGGCTACGCAGACACCTTGAGGGTGGGGATGAAGAACCAGGGACACAGTGAGGGACGACCCCCACCCCCGTTACCATACAGCTCATCCTGACCCCAGACCCAGGCCGAACCCTGGGATAGACCCAGGCCGAACCCTGGGATAGTCCCAGCCGCTTGGCCTCACTTCTGGCATCCAGGGGCTGCACCTCGGCCTCCCCTCTGGAACCGCGGTCCGGCTCGACGCCGTGGCCTCCCTTCTCCCCGCTCTGTAGCCCCGCAGCCATTTTCCCCATCACCCCAGCCCCTCGCCCCGCTTCCTTCCCCCAGTGACCCAGGGCCTAACCCCGCCCGGAGGCCCAGCCCAGCCCTTCTCCTCCCCTCAGCACCACCCGTCCCGGTACCGCCGGGCCGTCCCACACTCACGGTTCCCCCGGGCCCACTCGATGACGCGGGTGGGCGCCTGGAGCTCGAAGGTGTGCAGGTCCTGATACCTGCGGGGAGAAGGAGGGAGGGAAGAGGTTGGTGGGGCCGGGGGACCGCGGCCGGGCCGGGGCCGGGGCTCCCTCACAGGCGCAGGGACTGCAGCAGCCACTCGTCCGCTGCTTCCTCTTCCTCCTCCCCGGCGCCCACCACCTCCATGGCGGCGCCCACCGCCTCCATGGCAATACCCGCCCGGCGCGTCTCTGACGTCACACGGCGTCGCGCAGCAATGACGCTATTGGGCGCGGCCGGCGGGCAGAGGCGGGAAAATATGGACCGGGGAAGGGGGTGGGGGGGGAAGCGGCCCGAAACCGGGCGCGGCCGGTTAAAGCCGGTCTGGGCCGGCGGTTCTGAGGGAAGTACGGACCGAGATCGCTGCCCTGAGGGGGGGGGGGGAAAGTATATTTTTTATATATATGTATATATATATATATATGCTGTAGGGCGGTGAGGGGAAACCGCGTTATTTCCGCGGGGAGTGGCCGCATCTCTGGACCGCGGAGGTTGCTGTGGAGGGGGAAGAGGGCAGGGAAGCACCGTCAGGTCATGCTGTGGTGTTTTGTGGGCAGGTTTTATTTTAATTAATCGGCTGCTCAAGTGTAGGTAACAGTGCAGGTTTGTGTGCAGGTTTGTAAATATAATACAGGGAATAAAGCAGCACGGGTCTGTGCATCGGCTTGGATATGCAGGAATAGCCACATGCAGGTGTGGTGATAAATCCAGGAGCTTCCCAAATCTCTGTCAAAGCCAGCCTAACCCCTGCCTACTGTGCCCGTGCCTTTCTATAATGTGGTTACATGATGGTTCCCAACTAACACTTCTGTAGGTTTTGCTATTTTTTTTTGCTGTATCCAGCTCTGGGGGCACCAACGTCAGAAGGACACGGACCTGCTCGAGCGAGGCCAGAGGAGGCCACGAAGATGCTCGGGGGGCTGGAGCACCCCCCTGTGAGGACAGGCTGAGAGAGTTGGGGGGTTCAGCTGGAGAAGAGAAGGCTCCGGGGAGACCTTAGAGCGGCCTCCCAGGGCTTAAAGGGGCTACAGGAAAGGGGGGAGGGACTCGTCATCAGGGGGGAGGGATAGGATGAGGGGAAACGGGTTTAAACTGACAGAGGGGAGATTTAGATGAGATCTAAGGAAGAAATTGTTCCCTGTGAGGGTGGTGAGGCCCTGGCACAGGTTGCCCAGAGAAGCTGTGGCTGCCCCCTTCCTGGAAGGGTTCAAGGCCAGGTTGGACGGGGCTTTGGGCAACCTGGGCTAGTGGAAGGTGGCCCTGCCCATGGCGGGGGGGGTGGGACTGGATGGCCTTTTTTAAGGTCCATTCCAACCCAAACCATTCTGTGATTCCATCATTTTAACAATTAAATGTGTGTAATTCTCAGGTACTTTACTATTTTCCTAGCAAATACTGTGTTTCATCACATCAACTCCGGGTCCCCCTGACAAGAAGATGCTGCTCAAACCGAGATTGCAGGGCCGGGCCTCGCCGTGAGCCCACGTTTGCAGGTGGTGGTCGCTCTTTCAGCGATACGTTCCTCTCCGTTTCTCGCCAGCGCAGGCTCAGACCAGGCGCTGAAGGATCGGTGCAGCCAACTTGCTTCCGGCTGTGGTTCACTGCCTGTAACAGCGACGCTTCGGGTGCAGTGGTGATAATTGGGAGTTTATTACAGATTATTGTGCTTTTTTCTGTCTTCTGGCTGGGTTTTGGCTGGCACGCACAGTGTTGTGAGGCAAGCTGTGTCTGTTTTCTGTAACACTGCAAGGTGGCAGCCTACAGCTTCTGAGGTGGCTGTGGTATAATCAGAAAAACGACTTGTTTTTACAGAAATACATCTGAATGTGGATCTTCTAGTCTGTGCAGTGTCTCCTATGTTATTTGACGTTCTGTACTGTTCATTTTCCCCTCACTTTTCAGCGTACTGCCAATGTCAGTCCTGCAGAAGTTGTCGGAGAGGAATGGAGATGCTTTGGACGGTTTTGTAGAGCAGTTTCCTGGGCACCTGAAGTACTTGGAGAGGTGGTAGGACATTCTGGGTGACGTGACGTCTTCAGACGTGGGCTGTGCTGTCTGAACTCTGTGCTCGGGGCTAATTCAGGGCTGTCAGTACAGAACTGAGCTAGAAAGAAGCAAGGGCAAAAGCAGGCACGTGTGGAAACACGGGTGGAAAGCCAGACCCCTTCTTTCGGCCAAGAGGCTGCTCTGGAAGCACCAACTGGAGCTGGTTGGTGTGAGAAGCACTTCTCACCGGTGGTTATTTTTCTGACATCCTCCATTTTGTCACTTCAAGATCTGTTGATATTAGAACTCTTCAGAGGAAGGATGGCAAGAATTCTCATGTACAGAGGAAGAGACATTCACGTTGTTTTTTGTAAAAGTAGCTCAACAGTGAGAAATTCGCTAAAAGCCTTGTCTTAGCAATTTCCACATATGATTCAAAAAGAAAGTGTTGAGTAAACAGCTTGTGAAGAATCTGACTGCTTTTTTTTTTTTTTTTTAGTGCAACCTGTATGCTTCTCTTAGTACTTTTGGTTGTTAGAAGCCTGTGAGGGGTGTTGGAGTGAGCAGGGGAGTAAAGCCATGATGGTACCAACCACATGTGAGAGTACAGCGGTGTGGCACTCCCCGAGCTCAGAGCTGTGTCAGCCTTTTGTCACCTTCTCCCGTTAACTCTTTTCTCATCTGTGTGCATTAATTGCAGGACATGAGCTTAGTCTGAGGTGGACAAGTGGCCAAGTCAGCTCGGGATGCTCCTCCAAGCAACAGAGGGAAGGAGAAATACCAAAGGCAGGGCTGGGAGCCAGGTGTTCAGCTGCAAGCTGTGGTGCAACCTTGTTCTCGGGCTGCCCTGCATCACTTACAGTCCCCAGAGGAACAGGTTGGGTCTCCCCTGAACTCCAAGGGCTGGTTTAGGGGGTGGTAATAAGTGTTTGGAAATTATCTCTTAGTGGCCACTGTCTGAGGAGAAGGAGCATGAGGCAGAACAGTGTGGGGAGTGACTGGATGCTGTGGATTCCAGCTGGGGAAAGCAGAGAGCCTGAAAATGGTTTTCTCTGCACATTCTTGCCTTTTATTTTATCATCCTTTTATCTTTCCAGTTTACCAAGGGAGCAAAGCAGGTAAGTGGGGGGAAAAGAGAAGCAGCCCTCCAGTACTACACATAACACAGGGTGTTTTTGAAGTACCAAGGCCTGGATGAAGATAACTGAAACAACCATTTAAGTTGAAACAAAATAAATATTTTAAAGCTTTTTTCAAGATCTCTACAGAAAATAAATATTTTAATGTTAAAGAGGAAAGAGTAAAAAATGGGAACAGTTGTTACAGAGTTAGAATAATAGGAAGAGGCTAAGCTGTTTTGTTACGCCTCAGCATGTGACTTTGCTGTATATATTAAGAAAATACAAAAAAACATTTGTTTGAGGTAGGGTGGGTTTTTTTCCCAGCAGGTTCTGTGCCTGTAGAGAGCCTGGCAATGTGAAGGGGACTGAGAGTACCTTCATGCTTCTCTCAGCCCTCTGGCTTTGCACTGTGTCTAGTTTTGGGCAGCCTTGGAGACATGTACGTTAGGAAAGGAGAGGTCCCGCTGTGCTCCAGCGTTGGCCCCCACTGTGCTCTGGCTTTGGTGGTGCTGAGTCAGTGACCCTGTGGGTGGGAAAGCTGGTGGTGCCACCTGAAGACTTCAAGTCTGCAGCACAAATCTGCGCATCGCCTCTCCCTCGGCAGCGGAATAGCAAGGGGCTGGATCACCAGCTCTCACAGCTGGGAGGGAACACCACCAGAGCAAACCGAGCAGCTCCTGAGGTCTCCCTCTTTGTGGGAAAACTCCTTCAGAGTTCAAGAGAGCCTGAGTCTGAAAAATCCTCGTTTAAGGAGAAGGGTTCCCTGAGGATCTCTGCTCTTGTGAAATCTGGCACTGCCCTTTTTTAGCTCTGTTCTCTGAAGTCAGGAGGGAAATACCCTCCTTTGTGATCCTTAATTGTCATGTAGGGAGGATCTGTAAGATCTGGCAGAGCCCTTTGGCTGCTGTCACAGTTTTTTCTTCGGTTAATCAGTTATTGAGGTATGGCCATATTGCAGTCTTCAGGGGTGAGTGACTGTTGCTGCTGAAAGCTTGCTGGAAGCTTAGAGCTGATGAAAGATTAGAGGAAAGACTCTGTATTCATCAAAGAAATTTTACTAGGTGGATTTTCAGAGGCTTTTTGTATGAAGGGTGAGCTTATCCATGAAAATGTACGGCTCAGCCCTGAAGGTCTAAGAATGAAATTAGTGAAAGTTGAGGTTATCATTCCTCGTTCATGGCTGAAGGCACTTAGCTGTTCATTTAGCCCCATGTGGAAACAATCCATTTGCTCTCTATAAAGATGACATTTGTATTTCTCCAAGACGCAGAAGTGAGTCTTTTATTCTATGATAATTTGTCACCACGGAATCCCTGCAAGCATGTGGAGAAGGAGAACGGGAAGTGGGAAGGTTTTGAGGCAGCCTGGTGTGCCTCACAGAGATGACCTCTGAGACCAAATGATCTGAGGAGCTTTTACTAAAGCTTCTGGGACGAGATGTGTGTGACTCCTCTGAACATAGATGAAGGTACCAGTATTTGCTTTTTTGAAGATGTTGTTGTTTTACTGGCTCCAAACTGATTTTTTGGGTGCTGATACAATTTATCAAACACTTAAAGAGTTTTTCCCTGCGCAGGTATCTTAAGAACCTCTGTTATTTGGGGAAAAAGTTCCTGAGTGTGTTATTGTCTTGGGCACAGTAGAGGTGATGGATCAGTACTGCTTCTCCGAGGGGATTGACGAGAGGTGCTGAAACGAGCTGTTCCTCGGGCTGCAGCTAGCCAGCATTCTTTCATGTTCCCGTGAGCTGCACACCAAGAATGATCGCCCTTTGTACATTTATAGTAAACTTCAGAGTGATGTAGATGAATTCTTGGAAAGCTTGGGAGACCTGCCTTTCTTGCAGGCTGGTTGCCCAGAAAAGCCTCCTTTTGGGCCAAATTAAAAAGCCAAGACAGTGCCAGTCACTGTGATGTGTTGATGAAAGTCAGGGAGAGGGTGGTGGTTGCAGGGCCTCCCTGCAAGCAAAATGCAATTTTGGGACTATTTTATTTCCCTTGTAGTCATTGCTTAGCTTCAGGTAGAGGTGGGAAGGCTGTTTCTTCAAGACTCTGTCTTGGAGTTAGCTGCCTTTGAGCCACAGTGCTCTTGGGGGGAAGATCAGCTGAAAGTTAGAACAGGAATGGCTACCAAGAATTGGTGTCAGGTTGTGGCAAACACATACAATCTCTTTTCCAGTTCTTCGTTCTCGTTCAGTTTTTGAATGCAGCAGAACTTGTGGACACTTCTACGGCCACAGAGCCCATCCAGCACCATCCTCTTCTGTGACTCTGAAATCCAGACCCCTACAAGGCAACTGCATGTCCTAGGATGTTCAGGCATGAGTATTTCAAACAGAAATGCCATTATGTTTTTTTTCTTTTATGTTTCAGATGTCAAAGAAATGCTGTGGCTGCTCTTTGGTCTGTCAAACAGAGTAGGAAACCGGGAGGTGGACTTTCCCCTCAGCCAGTCTGAAAAAGGAGATTGAGGAATCCTAAGGACTCTGAACCATCCTGCAATCCGTGTGTCCTTTCAGGCCCACATCGGCTTGTGGTGCTGAGCTCGCCCTGGCCACAGGCAAGGTCTGCGTTAGGGTTGTGCATTTGTAGTCGGTTGCTCTGGGCTCCCAAATCGCAACGCTCAGCGCCAAAAAATTCCAACTGTCGAGAGACAGCCTGCCTACGGAGTTTGTGAGGCCCATAAAGTGACAACTGAGGCTGCTGCCACAGCAGATATGAAATATGTAGGAAGCAGAGATGGAAACCCTCAGAGGATGTTGAATCCAGCTTCCTCCTAGAAAACAGGCTGTTTGCTGTAAACAGAAATAGGAAGAAAGCAGAACTAAACCCAAAGTGCTGGGATGGATTTGGGAAGCACGGCTTCCTGCAGTGCCCAGCGAGGCATGGGGCTGCTCTCAGAGCTGTGCCGAGGCTGTTTTCAACCCTCTGGGGTCTTGTGTCCTGCAAAGAGGCACTGCTCTGGCTTAATTCTTAAAAGGACTTTCCTCTTCCTCTGCTAGGTTCTCCTGAAAAAAAAAGTTAATGTTAGTACAGCATATTCTGCTTAAATAGTAGTTATTTTGTTGGTTTGCTGGTGGTACAGCATCTAGTGTTTACAATTTTAAGAAATATATACAGGAACAGCGGAACTGTTTGGACCTCCAGAGGGTGAAGATTTATTTCTTTTTGATGAAATTCTCAGCCGCAGGCCCCTGGGGAGGCAGGAGAAGTAGGTTCAGAGGGATTAGACGCATTTGTGGAGGGTGAATCCAACAGGACCTTTAGATCCCGTGGTCTGGATTCAAGCTGTGGCCATCAGCAGAACTTCAGGAGACTGGGGTCAGCTCACCGTGTCCCGGTGCTGGTACTTTCCCCAGGCTGTTGCTGGAGAGGAGCTGCTGCTTTGGACGGGTCTTAATCTGGGCCAGTTCATGTTCTGTTTATAACTCTTTTAGTTGTCGTGGAATATTACATTTCTAGGGATATTACCAGCAAATGTAACCGAGGCACCTCCTCTCTCTGCTCCTGTTCCTCTGCCCTGGTGTCTCAAGGCTTCCCCTGTATTTTTAATTAATGTATGTTTTCTGTTTTAGGTGGCTTTTCTCATTTATAATGTTTGCAAAATTGTGAAACTCTTAAACCACATTGCCTCAACGGAATTAATGTACGTGCATTTCATCAAATCTATCATTTCCAGACTCCTGCGGTGTTTAGAGGCCACACATGATGTATTAGCAACAAAGATACCTTTCCTCAGCTGCCTCTTCTGCTCCCCTCTTACTTATTTTGTTAAAATTTTGATTAATCTTGCTGTCTAACCCTGTGACTAATCTTTGCATTATGCTCAGTGCTTGATTTCATCAGCATCTTTTCACAATGACTGCTGTACTTTTAATTAACTATCGACAGAAAAAAGTAACTTTCCCCATCTGTCTCTTTAGGTTCCCTTGTTCGATGAGGTGTGGTGGGCTTCAGTGCTCTATAAAAAGAAACACAGTGGGTTTTCGCTTCTTCCTAGCCAAAATCTCGTGTTGCACTTTAGTCTCATCATTTTTTGTTCTGTTCACGATAAACCTAAAAAGCAAGGTCTGGATTGTGGTGGCCTTGAATGTATTTGGGGGTTATTATCCAATATAGAATCACAGACTGGTTTGGGTTGGAAGGGACCTTAAAGCCCATCCAGTGCCACCCCCTTGCCACGGGCAGGGCCACCTTCCACTAGCCCAGGTTGCCCAAAGCCCCGTCCAACCTGGCCTTGAACCCTTCCAGGGAGGGGGCAGCCACAGCTTCTCTGGGCAACCTGTGCCAGGGCCTCACCACCCTCACAGGGAAGGATTTCTTCCTTAGATCTCATCTAAATCTCCCCTTTTTCAGTTTAAACCTGTTCCCCCTCGTCCTGTCCCTCCCCCCTTTCCTGTAGCCCCTTTCAGTCCTGGGAGGCCGCTCTAAGGTCTCCCCGGAGCCTTCTCTTCTCCAGCTGAACCCCCCAACTCTCTCAGCCTGTCCTCACAGGGGGGTGCTCCAGCCCCCCGAGCATCTTTGTGGCCTCCTCTGGCCCCACTCAAGCAGGTCTGTGTCCTTCTGCTGTTGGTGCCCCCAGAGCTGGACCCAGCACTGCAGGGGGGTCTCCAGAGAGCGGAGCAGAGGGGAGAATCCCCCCCTCGCCCTGCTGCCCACACTGCTCTGGGTGCAGCCCAGCACACGGGTGGCTTTCTGGGCTGCCAGCACACGTTGCTGGCTCACAGGCAGTTTTCCACCCCCCAAGCCCCCCAAGTCCTTCTCCTTGGGGCTGCTCTCCAGCCACTCCTCGCCCAGCCTGGATTTGTGCCTGAGATTGCCCCGACCCATGGGCAGGACCTTGCCCTTGGCCTTGTTGACCTCCATGAGGTTCACAGGATCCCCCCTCTCCAGCCTGCCCAGGTCCCTCGGGATGGATCCCTTCCCTCCAGCGTGTCACCGCACCACACAGCTCGGTGTTGGCGGGGAACTGGCTGAGGGTGCGCTCAGCCCCACTGTCCATGTCCCCAGCAAAGATGTTAAACAGCGCCGGTCCAGCCCTGACCCCTGAGGACACCCCTCATCACTGCTCTCCACTTGGACATCGAGCTGTTGACCACAAGTCTGAGTGTGACCCCCCAGCCCGTTCCTTACCCACCGAGTGCTCCATCCATCAAATCCACGTCTCTCCAATTTAGAGACAAGGATGTGGAGACAAACGCTTTGCACAAGTCCAGGTAGATGATGTCAGTGGCTCTTCCCTTATCCACCAGCGTGTAACCCTGTTGTAGAAGGCCACCAAAGTCATCAGGCACGATTTGCCCTCAGTGAAGCCATGTTGGCTGTCACCTACCCCCTGCTTATTTTCCATGGGCCCAGTTTCCAGGAAGATCCACCCCATGATCTTTCCAAGCACAGATGTGAGACTGACTGGCCTGTAGTTCTCTGGTTCTTCCTTTTTTTCCCTTTTTAAAAACGGAGGTTTTGTTTCCCCTTTTCCGGTCAGTGGGAACTTCACCGGATCACCACAACTTCTCAAATATGGTGGATAATGGTTGAGCCACTTCATCCGCCAGTTCCCTCAGGATGCATCTCATGGAGTCCTGTGGACTTGTGCACCTTCAGGTTCCTGAGATGGTCTTGAACCTGATATCCCCTCAGTCACCTCTTCAAACTACAGAACCCACATCCTCCAGTTTTTCCCTGAAGACCATGAGTTTCTGTCCCCGGGGCTCTTCTCTGGGCCTCCTGGATGGGTGATCCCTGTTTTCTGGTTCATTATCTGTCTACTTCTGCTCTTCTAACTAGAAGAGGCAGGATTATTTTTTTTTGGGAGCTTTTCCTTGGAAAAGTTGATCTGATGAAACTCCATCAACTCTGACGTAGTTTGGATTAACCAGATTCCTGGAGGATAGAGCAGCTTTGCTGAACCGCGGCAGGCACCTCAGAAAAGCCCCACGGCCAGGACCAGAGTGGAGGCTTGAACTTCACCCTCCTGCCTGGCAGCTCCCTGCCAGGACATTGTGATGTTTGTCATCTCATATTGCTCATTTTGGGAGAGATCTCATACTTGTCCCAGTGTAGACAAAATTCTTATTTTTCCTGACAAGGACTGGTATTTTGTTTGTGCTTTCTTCAGCTGTGTCGTCGTGCTAATGCCAGCTCTTGAGGCAGTCTGAATGCACTTCTATTTATAGGAACTTGGTATTTTTACCCTAGACTTACAAGTTTATATTATATTGTATTTGTTTATATTATATTTATTTATGTTATGTTTATGACATAAACCAAAACAATTTTCTGCAGGTATGCTGTGCACACTTGTTGGGTGTCCTCACTGGCAGCTCTCAACTTGCACGGAAGGAACTGGGGGAGCAAGAATTACTGAAAAATGACAAAGATATCTGGAAAGTACTGAGAAGTTAAAGTTCTCCAAACCCCTTTGAGAATGTCATTTTTAAATTGAAGACGGGAGAACACACTTCTTTCAGAGAAGTGGTATTAGGATATTTTTCCTGTCTTCTAAGTTGCCACCTATAACATAAAGTACTCAGTGAATTTGAACTTTGGATAGTGGTTTAATGCAGAATAAGATGCTTTAGTTTATGGACAAGTAACTTATGAGAAATATTGTTGGGGTTTTTTTTGAAATTGTGTTCTCTGACATGGGTCTGTGAAATGACAAGAAAATAGAACTATGAAGTTGAATAGTGTCTCTTACCTAAGATTCAGAGATACCACAGATCACCGTGGTAAGGGGAAAGCGTTTATTATATCTGCTCTGGAAACTATAACATGGGGTAGAGATACCTAAATTGGGGGTACATGAGGTAGCTGGGTACTAGACGAGAGCAGAACAAACCTCCGTGTGGTTTTTCCTACTTCTTGGCAGAACAAATTAGCCCAGCAAATCCAAAGCATGTGGATGTGCAGAGATCAGTGAGGGGAATGTCATCGTTCATTTTCTGGTTTGGGATTTTGAACATTCTCCCTGTCTGCAGTCACATTCCCATATTCTTTCAGTTAAGCTTATAAACCCATCTGACCTGGGAAAAATGTGCAAAACAGTAAGAGGATAAAACAGGGTGTTTATCCTCTGCACACTATTTAAAAATCTTTGTTTTTTCAACTTTTGATTGCATTTTCCAGTGAATGAGAAATGTGAAAATGAAAGGAAAAGGTAAAAAAAAAAAATGGGATTAAACACTCCAAAAGAGAAAAAAGGAAGAGCCATTTAGAAAAAGCTGAACTTTATGAAAAATTATCCTGAAGCTAGACAACAATTTTCATTTCAAAATTTCTGTGGAAAACTTTTAAAAAATGCCGGAAAGGATTGAAAACTATTAAGCTGTGGCTGCCGTTTGTGGCTAAGAGGGAGCTGTGACAAAGCTGTCGTCGCAGATCAGAGCACGTTTCATTGCATTATCCTGCAGGTTGTCTTTGAAGCAAGAGGATCTTGGTTTGCAGAAGAGGTGGCCAGCATTGCCCCGTGAACTCGTAGCAAGGCCCTTCATGGGATGCTGAGAACTTTGGTTAAAAATTGTTAAATGTGCCTCAGTTTTGCCAGGTGATGTAAAGATCAGTGGAGCTTTACCTGCCTTCGGATCCACTGAGCAGTGGCAACCCTCTTGGGACAGCAAAAAGGCCAAAATCAAGAGGAGTAAAAGCATTCTAGCGGCTTTGCCCATATTCCTTATGACTCTCAGCACTTGAAAAAGAGAAAGAAAGAGCGTTACGCTCCGTGCACGCCGGGCACAACAAAACACTGGTTGAAACAGCGGTTTGTCACGTGTGTTCAGATATTCGTTAGTGCCCGTGCTCAACCCCAAACGAGCGGTTGCTCGCTTGCGTGCTCCCTCCCTTCTGCTCTTGGGTTGGGTCTCCAAGGCACCTCCACCACTGCTACTTGGGAGCTATCAGCGTTCTTATCTTTTTGAGAAACAGCAAAAAGCCTTGAGGTACGCAGTGCAGAGGCTGAAGTGCTGCTCTGTAGGCCTGGAAACCAGGAGTCTTTGGGACTGTGTGGTAAGGAGTTGGAGGACATAATGAATGAGCAGGAAGGCTTCTGGTGGGGTTCCTGGATGAGGACATGCCGACGGAGAAATATCCAAGCATAGCACTGAAGGATAAAATGCCTGCTTCAGCTAACGACCGAGGCTGCGATGTGCAGTTAGTGTATGGATAAACAAGTATGAGAGTTTTTTCATAGGGAAAGTGTAAATGGGTTGACTCCTCCCAGCTCACCTAAGCAACCACTAAGAAGACCCTAACAGAAGCCTAAAACTTGGCATGGGACTTTCTCCATGGATTGAGAAGAGCAGAATGTTACTGCTCAGGTACCTTCCCCTCCACGCAGGCAGGTGAAATACCACAATGGGTTGTTATTTAAAAAGCAGCTTATTTGATGTATAAACTGTTACCTGCTCAAAAGAGTTGTCTTTCTGCAGTGCCAGTGGGCCCGTCACAGCCTGAGCAACGTGCCGTTTTGCCCGGTCAAATAAACAGCAGAAAGATCTAACAGTTCTTCGTCAGCAGCAGAACTAATGAGCAAAGAGGGTCAGGGAAGAGCTTGAAGGCTGTCAGGTGCTGATGGGTTTGTGCTGGGTGACTGTGTGGTATTTCTTAAATCAGCAAGTTACAACACCTAAGGTGTATGAAATCAGAAGTATACGTCTCAGAGGTACACGCCAGGATCATATTTATTTATGTCCTGTTTTCTCAGGACTAGAGCTCTGCTGGATATCTGTGTTAAGAGGAGAGGAAGATTCTCCTGAGAGGGTTTTGATGAGCTCAGAAGACACCCCTCGTAAACCATCTTAATGAACCGTGTGCTGTGTTTGGCCCCTGTGCTTAATGGGATCGATCTGCAGTTTGTGTGAGTGCCCTGAGAATGGTCTGATAGAGTCAGGCAAAGCAAGCGCAGCTGGAATGATAAAAAAGAAAGCGAGATAAGAGAAAAAGAAATAACCTGACAGGGCTAAATAGCAAGGGACAAAGAGATGCCTTGACAAAGCCTAAGGTGGTCTGAAAGTATAAATGGAGAACTGCTGAACTTGTTGAAGGAAAAATAAAGCTAAGACAGGCAGTGTGGTGTGCAGAAGTTCTCCCTCCACGCTCACTGTGCCAGGAAGGAGGTGGTCTGCCATCAACACTGCCTTCAAATCCTTCCAGCGTGCAGTCCAGGGGGGCCCCATCCAAAATCGCAGTGACAGTTTCTTTTATTGTCGCACACCTAAAAGAAAACACCTATTTTATGGCATGAAAAATAATGATGAGTTGGCCCTGCGTTTCTCTGAACAATGCGCTGCTAGCACAGCTTGTTGGCAAGCACAGCAGAGACGAGCTGGATGAAATCCATGTCCTAAGATCAATTTGTTACTCTGCTTTAGCTGCCGCTGTGGAAATGTTCAACGTGTTTTGTGCAAAGGTGATAGCCTGGTGCCCCTGGTCACAGGCTGTCGTGGGCTGTGCGGCTTGTACCGGTCGTTAGGTGTGTGCGAAGTGAGGGCAGTGGGAGTTCCCGACCCATCGCTGGGGTGATGGTCCTGTGGGAAGAGGTGCTACAAACACAGCGGGGAAGAGGTGACAGCATATAGAAGGTGAAAGATGGTTTTATTTGCCTTTCTCCAACTTAGTAGAGTGCTTTCCGCATTTCTCAAGCCATTTTTAATCTCAGAGCTGGAAAGTGTTTTTGCAGTCTTTGTTAATTGCGGAGCTACCCTGCACTTGTGAATGCTTTGATTATTTCTGTCTTGACAGCATATTTCACAAATATGTCCAAAATGAATCTGCCACCTTCATGTGATTCAAAAATTACTTTTTTTTTCCTGCAAGGTAGGCCCGTGACTCCCTTGGTTGCACATTTATTTGTCCTGTCTGGGCTGGATTACTCACCTCCTGCGTTCCTCCGTTCTCCCTCATGGTCCGTAACAGCCGAACCTCTGACGGGGTGCAGCAAGGGCTGACCGACAGCCCGAGCATCCTCACTGTGGACCAGGAGCAGAGGGAAGAGCTCCCCTGGGCCTCCCACCCTGGTTTTGGGTCTGCGGTCAGGCCGTGTCAGTGGCACGCACTGAGGTGATGCAGAAGCAAGCTCCCTAACCCTCTTTAGTTGCTCAATGGCTGATTTCCTATTTTTTTCCTATTATTTTTCCTATTATTTCTTATTAGCCTAGGCTAGGGTTATTATCTGATAGTATGGACCCATCGCTCTGCTCCCCCACATCTCAAATTTACACGCCTGTGTAGGTAGTGACAGTTTCCCACCCAAACATAGCGTCTCTGCTTTGAGTAACATTTTTCTCTCTTCTGGGGAGGCAGGGTTGAGTCTAGCTTTCTTCACTCACTTGTGCAGCCTAAACCATATAGAGCAATAATTATTAATTATTGTGTGTGTTTGTTTAGTTTGGAGAACTGCTTCCCAAGAAAAAAAGCCTGCATTTTTGGGGTTATAACCCTTCTCTCTGGAGAAAAGCAAAAAGACATGATTATTCCAACTACTTTGAGAACACTGTTGCCAAGAACATAACTTCTGATGGACTCAGCCACCTACAGCTGGTGACAGAGCAGAAGAAAACCAGACCTCAGACCCTTCCAATTACAGGTTGACAGCCTGCCAGTACCTTTTCTTACTGGTCCTTGGCAATATTACAGATAAAGGACCAATAATGGCAAATTTTCCCAATATTCTCCCTTAGTATCCACACTAACAACCAGACAGATCTGCTCATCTACAGAATCACAGAATTGTCTCGGTTGGAAAAGACCTTGAAGATCATCCAGTCCAACCATCAACCCAACATTAACAGTTCCCAACTCCACCAGATCCCTCAGCGCTAAGTTGACCCGACTCTTCAACCCCTCCAGGGATGGGGACTCCACCACCTCCCTGGGCAGCCCATTCCAACGCCCAACAACCCATTCTGTAAAGAAATGCTTCCTAATATCTAGTCTAAACCTTTCCGGGCACAACTTCAGGCCATTCCCTCTTGTTCTATCGCTTATTACTTGGTTCAAGAGACTCATCCCCAGCTCTCTGCACCCTCCTCTCAGGGAGTTGGAGAGGGCCAGGAGGTCTCCCCTCAGCCTCCTCTTCTCCACACTAAACCCCCCCAGTTCCCTCAGCCGCTCCCCATCACACCTGTGCTCCAGACCCTGCACCAGCTCCGTTGCCCTTCTCTGGACACGCTCGAGTCATTCAATGGCCTTTTTGGAGTGAGGGGCCCAAAACTGAACCCAGGAATCGAGGGGCGGCCTCACCAGTGCCGAGCACAGGGGTAAGATCCCTTCCCTGTCCCTGCTGGCCATGCTAGTGCTGATACAAGCCAGGATGCCATTGGCCTTCTTGGCCACCTGGGCACACTGCTGGCTCATTATCAATCAATCCCCCCCAGGTCCCTCTCTGACTGGCAGCTCTCCAGCCACTCCTCCCCAAGCCTGTAGCGCTGCTGGGGGTTGTTGTGGCCCAAGGGCAGCACCCGGCATTTGGCCTTAGTGAAACTCCCCCCGTTGGGCTCAGCCCATCGCTCCAGCCTGGCCAGGTCTCTCTGCAGAGCCTCCCTACCCTTGAGCAGATCATCACTCCCACCCAACTCCGTGTCATCTGCAAACTGACTGAGGGTGCACTCGATCCCCTCGTCTAGATCATCAATAAAGATGTTCAACAGGAGTGGCCCCAAAACCCAGCCCTGGGGGACACCACTCGTGACTGGCCGCCAACTGGATTTAACTCCGTTCACCACAACTCTTTGGGCCCGGCCATCCAGACAGTTTTTTACCCAGCAAAGCGTGCGCTCATCCAAGCCTCGAAGCCTTGGAAGTGAAGTAATAAAATCCACATGCAAAATAATTCTGCCAGTATTAATATTGGAAATGTAGCTTTTACGTAAGACTGAGTGCAGCCAATGTTGCACAAAATCTGCCATTTCCGTGGTATTTGTAAGGGAAGTGAAGTTACAGAACCGAGCATGCATTTTTTAGAAGATCTCTCCAACTCCACCTAGTTTAAGTTCAGTGGAACTGACAGACGCAATGAAGGATGAAGCGTTATGATGTGGAAGTTGGTTTTCACAATATTTGAGGGAACAAAGAATTAAAATGGTAAAAGCAACCAATGAACTGCTCTGAAGAGCTGTGGCTGGCCAGAGCAGAATCTGTGAGGACAATCGTGGGTGAAAATCAAAATAATCTCTGTGCTGCTGAACCAGGAATGATTCTGGGCTTCTAATACTGCTTTAGAGAGACAAATCTACACTTCATATGCTCTACTTTTCAAAGGATACTTAGATGTTTTCTACTTACCCCTCTGCCATTGCATTTTTTCTCCCTACAATCATTGTTGAGAAAAGCTGCGGTGACACCTGTCGTGTTCATACATATCTGCAGAAAATGGCAGAATTTTATTGGTGAAATGATGAAATGTCAGATACTAGGAAAGGGCACTGAGTGGTGAATAGGGATAAAAGTAGTGAGAAACAGCGGGCCAAGTCTTTTCAGTCATTCATTTAATTTCCTTCACGACATTTCGTTCTCCAAACAAGCACTAGGGGAGCATGAAATGATCTCGAGTTCAAGGTTCAAGACAAAGCAAAGGGAAGACCAAAGAAACCCATTAAGGGTTTTGAAATGCACAGAAATCAATTCTACCTCAGGAACTGAGTAATTAAGAGCTGAAAATAATTGAAGGTGGTGCCAGTATCAATAGGACGTACCATATGTGCCTGCTGTGTTCATACCCTTCCCTAGGTACCTGCTGGAGACTGGTGGAGGATTCTGGGCTGGATGGACTCTTGGCATGACCCTGCACAACCATCCTGATCTTTGTACATAAATAAAATGCTGTTTTCCCACATTCTCTCCAGCTCTTGGCAGTTTGTGGCTCAGGAACTCTGGTCTTGTCCTGTCCAGTCCACACCGTGAACAAGAACTTGGAACTACAGAAGATGTTTTGTTTGCCCAGTGAATAACTTGGAGCATCGTGTCTCCTAGACACAAACACGTGTCCTCTGTGCAGGAGAATGAAGGAGATCTATTTTCAACTTTTTACCTTGCAAATTTGTTATTTTTGGAATAATGTTTGCTTTTGGTGGTGAGAAACCCATGTCTCCTGAAAGGAGAACTCTACCAAAGCCAGCACTCAGCAGCTCCTTCCCTTTTGGTGGAACTCAGCACTTCTGGTTTTCTTAGGAATATTTTCCCTGCCATGTAATAGCAGGAAACTCATCCTTTAGTATGTCACCAGCTTGACAGGAATTTGGTCTTCTGTGTGGGTCAAAGGGAAGAAGTGAGTCCTATTCTTGGACCAACATTTCAAATTCTTTTGTATGTACAACAAATAAACTTTGACTTTGGTTAGTGCCTTCAAAAGAAAAAGCACAATCTGTTGCCTTTCCCTTCTAATGAAAAAACCCAGCAGCTATTGTGTTAGCCATTTAGTCTGAGGTAAAAAAAAACCCCACAAAACCAATGTTTGCTATTTTTCATCTGCTAAAGGAGGTTTTAAGGCACTATGGGGTTTATATTAGAGATCAAGAACATCTCCTTTAGGAACAAAATCCTTCCACTTAGTCTCTGTCCTGTACTATTTGTATATCCTCCCAGCTTTCTAAGGGCAACCTTGTTTCTACCGCACGATGTGCCATCTTTCATAGATCCCTCATCAGGAGTGTCTGGAGCCAGGTGAAAGTCGAGTCCCAGCAGAGCTGATCGTTCTCGGTAGTCTGAACCACGGTCTCACCGTCTTGCCTGACCGGTACTTTTTAAAATGTTAATGCACTGCACTCTTCCACACAGGACGTTCCTGGGAGAGACAAACACACTGCTGCAGCATTTGTCGAGATGTCTGAGGATGTGGTGAGCCATGGTGCTGGTCCACACCCTTTGGCGTATCTCTCCAGAAGCTGCAGCGACACTTTTGTTTCACTTTTTGACCCCCCCACTTTTCATGTGCTTTGCCCATTTTATATCTTGTATGAGAAACAGTGCTGTTTATGCCAGAAAGAATTGGGTGTAGTTATTCAGAAACTCATCTCTCTGCCCAGAATTGGCCACAGTGAAGCTCAGGTGCTGCTCAGTAGGAAAATAAGAAATAAATTCTGAATTTTCATCCTGGTGTCTCTAGTGACAGCAACGTCCCCCTCTTTGGTGAACTGTCAAAGTGCAAGCATGAAGAAAAGTTAGGTACTAGCAAGCACGTATTTTTGAGTGAATGTTAATATGCATAGGGATAGCAAATCTCCAAGGTCCTGGTAAACAATCTCCTTCCTTTTGGGTGATTGTCCATATCCACACTCAAATGTGGGTCATTCTCAGCCGGTCCTGCTCTCAAGATGGGACCGCAGAGGAGAGCTTGGAGACTGATGACTGCAAAGGTTGAGGGACTGCACGCCACAACAGTGTCCTATGTAGAGATGCCTTTCACTGACTGATGACTGCTGCAACGACATGGAAAGAATTAACGCTACAGGAGAAAATGGGGTAGAGAACATTATCAAACTGAAGCCGTTATCAGAGCCCTTGCCTGGTGATGGGATGACCCCTTACTGTGAGAAAGCTGGAAAGTATCATGCACTGAACTTCCGTTAATCCTGGGAGATAAGATTTAAGGCTGTTCTGGACAAAAAAAAGAAGAAAAATGTGTAAGTTCCTTAAAAAAGAAAACTGTCATCACTTAACTTTCGGGGTTGAAAGTAAAGTGCAAGGAGAACCCAGCCTAAAGAAACACTGCCTCAAATTCCTCCCGTTGCCACGTGCTTTTTTTCCCTATTTTGACTGTTAGACAGGTTCTCAGAATGCTCGTCCATCACTCCTTCATCTATAAAAACCACCCAGAAGAGCCTAGCAGAGCCTCCAAGTCATACAAAAAGCTGCGCTCCTTTTCCCAATACCGTTTTTGCTTTTGCCTCTCGTTGTGCCTAATCCCAACAAAAAAAAATCAAGTTGAAAACCCCTTAGAAACATGTATGCCTTGTACACAAATGCACGAGAGTGATGTCCCAGTCCTGCCTGGCTACTGGCAGGACTGCGACACCAGTAACCACCAGTAGCCAGCACTCACTCTTCCAGGCATTTAGTGTAGGACGTCCCGTTCGAGCCGCAGTTCCCACACCAGTCACCTTGAACATTTACTTGCCTGAAGCAGCTCAGCGGGGCGAGGTGGATGGCTGCAGAGCGAGAGAGCAAAAGGAGATGTTCACGGAAAGGCAGGGACCATCCAGATGATTTTTGTGCTTTTTTTCTGACATGAAGATCTAGTCAACCACAGCTTGCATTCGACCTGCCATGTTTTATGGGCATTTTTATTTTGTGTTCACCTATTCTTTTGGTTTTGGTCCTCTTTTGCACCAGACTAGTCAATGTGAGAATGAAGTGGCTAAATGAACAGATTTGCCACCAAGAGATCAACCAATGATCAGAATGGACCATGGTCATTTAAACAGAACAACATGGAGCATAAAATTGGATTAAAAGCCTAAAATCTTTCACCAAACCTATTTTT
The DNA here is from genome assembly GCF_031877795.1 of Strix aluco. Taxonomy (NCBI): domain Eukaryota; kingdom Metazoa; phylum Chordata; class Aves; order Strigiformes; family Strigidae; genus Strix; species Strix aluco. The sequence continues at coordinate 137,012,254 of NC_133932.1, read as the reverse complement.
TCTTTAAGTCTATCTTGCTGTTAGAATCAGTACATCTTACATTTACTGTGAAACCAGAATCACCACCATTATATTCAGTATTAGCAACACTGATTCCTTTTAGATGTCAGAAACAGCTCGGAGATCTGGATTTCAGGAAGGCAGAACCATTTCCAACCCAGGGGATTCCCATTCTTTTCAGAACATCTTTGCATTCACCAAGTGTTGTATAAGAGCACCAGAGCACTGAGGGAGAAGATGGAGAGCCTGTGGTCAATGCAGGACTCCCATCCCTCCCATCAGGTGTTTTTTTAAGTTTTCAAGCATCCAAAATGCTCTCAAAGTAAAAACAGCTGCCAGATGTCCCAGCTGTCCTGCAGAGGTGGCTGGGATTGCTGTTGGCCACGCTGGCACCGTGTAGATGCTCGTGTGACAATTTCTCTGGTGTCCCAGGTTGAAATGATGACAAAAATATTCTGCCTTACCAAAATATTCTGCCTTATCAACATCCTTGCCTTTCCCAGCAATGCCTTACATGAGAAATGCTGCGTCTTCATGTGCAGGAGTTCCCAGAGACTCCAAACTTCTCATAAATGTGGTAGATCATAGAGGAACTGTTGTTTTACTTACAGAAGACTTTTGTATGTTCATAAAGAACCATCGAGCTCGGGTCATGATGGGTATTAGTGCTGTCACTAACGAGGGAGCGCGGAATAGATCCGCTCTGCCGCAGCTTCAGGACACGTGCGCTGGGGAAGTTTGGTTACTTCCTACGGAACTGAAATAATCTGAAGGAGGAAGTGGGCGGGTATTCAGAAAAATCACGTGCATGCTTCAGGTTTGAACTGGGGGAAATTAAATGCACTAATTATAGATTGCGGTTGCTTTCAAAGGTGTAAAAGTCATCTCAATGACTGTGTCCAGCACATCTTCGTTTCTGTTATGTTTACCCTGAAGTCCATGAAATAAACTCATTGGCTTCCTCCCTGCTTTAAAGGGAAGAGTGGCCTGTAGGCTATTTCCATAAAATATAATTATTTGAAATGATTTTTAAAAGATTTGGCAATACAATATGTAGAATTTGAAAAAAAGGCTTCAATAAATTTTGAGATATATTTTTTTACTATGCAGAAGGTTTCTTTCCCTCCAAATAAAGGAAAAGGCAACAGACAAAACAGAAACAAGGTGCTAGGTCTTAGAAAACAAGTAAGTGAAGTAAATGATTAAATGTCTTGCAGTTTGAGATCTAACTCCCATGTCCTAGCAAAAAGGTTTAATTGAAATAGTGAGTTGTAAACCATATAACAATGAATTATTATATCTAAATATTGAGTGGCTTGTATATATAAAAATGAGTAAAAACTAAAAATGAAATTAAAATAATTCAGTTACAGACAACTGTATCAAAACTGGAAATGAGCTGTATCGTCTGTGTGTGTACACGTGTGGAAAAATATAAAAGAGGGCAGTGAAATGGAAAAGTGAATTCTTACATCAATTTACATGACAAATATGTGCTGATTAGTACATGGACTGATTAAACCGTTACATTTTTTTTCCACGAGATATCACCAGGACAAAAGACTTATCAGCATATATATATAAAACTTAGAAGAAAGAGAAGAAAATATTCCTGCTTCCTGCTTATCTCCCCGGAGCAGGTACGTGATCTGAGTGATTAAAACGCAGGACTCGTACAGCAGTAACTGGATATGGTCGTAATTAATGTGACTGACAGCATCCCTGTGACACCACACAGCAAAAACCTGCAGCATCCGGGCCAGGCTGCGGCTGGTCGTCACCTGGCCCGTCCTGGTCCGCATCTCCATCGCGCTGATGACGATCTGCAGCTTCATGGGCTTGTAGACCTGGAAGAGAGCAAGAGTTTGCATCACCCCCCACAGACCGTGGGGCCTGCAGTGACCCCGGGCACTGCGCTCGTCTCCGCGTTGCTCGTGCAAGAACAAATTCCTTGCTCAAGTGGGAAGAGCTGAGCGTGCTGTTTATTTCTGTGAATTGTATTAATTTAATGGAGCTTTCTGTGTAGCTGGTTTTCGAGTGCCTCACGGGTGATGCGCTGGCACCTTGTCGGTGAATTCACACAGAAGCTGCAGAAGATGAAAACTGTTTTGGAGGACTCAAGAAGGAGGTGAAGGAGGGAGACCGTAATGAGCTACCAGAAAGCATTTAATGACAATAATGCATATTCCCAATCAAGTATTTTAAAGGGTTGATTTAAAAATTATCTTTAAACTGACTTCACTCCTATTTGAAGCAATTTTTTAACAGTTGAAGTGGGTTTTATACCGTTGAGGAACACATCGATTCCTAGTAGAGAAGCTGCAGCCAGGCACAGATTGTTCATCCGTTTCCCAGGGTAGCGGGTTAGACAGCCAGCCAGCGGAGCAAAGGATGATTGTAATTACCACGTCGTTAAAACTTGCCGTGTTCAGGAGGTTGCTTATGGAAATGAACAGATGTAGCATCCGTGTCTCGCTGGAGTTGTTAACTTTAAACTGAAAGGGGAGAAGGTCTATGTTACAATGCTGAACGCCGAGGATTGCCTCTGCTGTAACGCAACGGCCGCAGCATGGCAGTAATCACAGAATCACAGAATCCTTCAGGTTGGAAAAGCCCCTCGGGATCATCGAGTCCAACCCTCAGCCCGACTCTACAAAGTTCTCCCCTACCCCACATCCCCCCACAGCTCATCCAAACGGCCCTTAAACACACCCAGGGATGGGGACTCCACCCCCTCCCTGGGCAGCCTATTCCACTCTCTGACCACTCTTGCTGGGAAACATTTGTTCCTCATGCCCAGTCTGAACCTCCCCTGTTGCAGTTTAAAGCCGTTCCCTCTTGTTCTGTCACTAATTCCCTGGGAGAAGAGACCAGCACCAACCTCTCTACAACGTCCTTTCAGGGAGCTGTAGAGAGTGATGAGGTCTCCCCTCACCTTCTCCTCCTCACACTGAACAGTCCCAGCTCCTTCAATCTCTCCTCACAGGATTTATTCTCCAGGCCCTCCCCAGCTCCGTTGCCCTCCTCTGCACTCGCTCCAGCACCTTGAGATCTCTCTCTGATAATTTTTGATCCTCACCAGCTCTTTGTGATCAGAGCCAGCTCCAAGTATCTGGTGGGCACAGGCAGGATCTGGAGACCAGGAACCTCCTGGAAATGCCACTGTGGTTACTGAGATATGTTCAAGAGCTTTAAAGCTTACACTGCATTGCAAAAAAGCAAAGTGGTGTTACTGAAACTAATCCAGAATTTCCCTTAAGTACAAGAACACAGAGCACTTATGCATTAGGGAAGATTTAATGAGCGTAATGAGTAATCAGGGCGAGAGCAGAGAGATTCAGAGACAGAACACAGCTGTAGGTGGGGTTTTCTTGGTAGCAGGGGGATTACCTGGCATTACTCATGTTGAATCACGAGCTGCAGACTTCTGCACGTGCTCAGACCATTTTTTTAATCATTAAATTTGGCACCACAAAAGCTGTGTCAAAGGGAGAATTGGGTGGGGTCAGCATGAGCTGCCTGCATCAAGCAGCTCGGTGCAAGAAACCAGGAGGCTTAAAGAGATAATTGCAGATAAAAACTGGTCCTGAACTGAAATTCTTCAAGCCATACGAGAGCTGCTACAATCAACTCTTAGTTTTGCTTCATTTTACCCAGCACACCTGCGTTCTACAGCAAATGGGAGCGTGTCCACTGATCGACCCAGCCAGTGAGAGGCCCCACGTACTGCACCTGTGATCCAGCAGCCTCTGGAAATAAGGTTTTTAGTGTTTTTTGCTTGTGCCCTTTGCACGTTCATGCATGGGCAGCTCTGTAGTTAAAAGAAAATCTGCCGTAGGTGTGATGCCCTCAGTCCTGGACTGGGTAGAGCTCATTGACTTCTACATTTTGTACATCCAGCACATTAATTGCTGGTAGAGATTGGTTAATGGGTCACCTGGGGGGTTGTTCTTCTCCTCTGAGCACGTTATTGTTCAGCGACAGCATCGTCCCATCTCTGACAGGGTGAGCGCTCAGTGAGACTGTGAGGGCGTTCAAGATCTGCAGATTTGGTCAAGTAACGAGGAGAAAAAGAAGTTGACCCTACAAAGGTTGGAATGGGCTGCCCAGGGCAGGGGGGGAGTCCCCATCCCTGGAGGGGTTGAAGAGTCGGGCTGACCCAGCGCTGAGGGATCTGGTGGAGTTGGGAACGGTCAGGGTGAGGTTCATGGTTGGACTGGAGGATCTTCAAGGGCTTTTCCAACCGAGATCATTCTGGGATTCTGTGAAAGCCTGAGTGGTAGCCTTGGCGCTGGCTGAGATAGGAATGTGGAAGACATTTTAGCATTTCTCTCGAGTAGTTCCCAGGCGTTTTGGTGGTAGAAGAGAGGAGGAGTTGCTCTCTCAGAAAGACAACTTTCTAAATGGTTTGGCTGTTGCAGAAATACGCATGGCTAAAAGGATGCTATTGCTTAAGTCATTTTAAGCATGGGGACTCATCTCTCTTCTCTGTTGAACAAATACCACTTTATTATTATTATTATTATAAATTATCCTTTTTCCCTGGCAGGTTCTCAGCAAATTCAGTGAAATTGTAGCAATTTATAAAACTATATTTCCACCACGGGAGCTTATAAGTAATTCGTCCATCTAAATGCTTCATATTATTATCAGGAGGCAGCATCTCTGAATGTCACTCTTTATTTCTTTCACCGAATGCAATCACAGTACGCTGGCATAGGCCAGGCTGTCGCTATAAATAATCCACACTCGTAGGTACAAAAATAACACTTTATCTCAGCTCTTTTGAAAGCAGGAACAGCGATGACAGACGTCCTCACAAGCTCTAAAAGCATTCGCAAATCAAAGCAAATAAACTATTTTTCTAACCAAGGTGTTTCTGAAAACAACCGCATCAGTAATATCCAATATCAAATGATGAAAGAACAATCTAATTTCTTTTGAAAACATGGAAACTATGTTTATGAACAGAAAAGAACCCGCAGATGTGTGCATTTTGACATCACTAAAGCTTTTTTTGAGTGTAATTTAAACAAAATGGGCAGTAGATTTTCTTACTGTAAGGTGAACACCGACTAAAGACACAGAGAGAGCAGTTGTTGATCTTTCTTGCCAAGATATAAAGATGCATTAAATAAGGTCCCAAAGGAGTCAGAGCCAGAACAGAAACTGTTCAACATCTATCCCAGAGCCTGTGGCTAACGCAGCGTGCTGGCAGATTTGTGGACAACTCCATCAGAGAAGCACGATGAACAGACTTGAAAATATTCTGCTGCTCAAAAAGAGTGAAAAAGAAAAGAAGAGCAAACAAATGGGGTGTAGGAGTAGGAGTCATGTCAGTAAGACAGGTGATGTAACCTTTCCCCTTACCCAGTGCTCACAAGACCTCAACACTGCTGGGAGAGAGACACCCAGCCATGGCCCCAAAGAATTTCCCAAAGGGAAAGGTGGCACAGACAGAGCACTGGAAGATGCTCAGAGATTTCTCTAGAAAAGGGGAATTGCATCCTCAGAGTATCTATTTCTGACACACTAATAAGGAAGATTCAAGCCTTGCAGGAGGATGCCCAGAGGCGTTGTGCAGTCTCCATCCTTGGAGGTCTTCAAGATCCAACTGCGTAAAGGCCTGAGCAACCTGGTTTGACCTCAGAGCTGATCCTGGCATGGAGGAGGAGGCTGAACCTGAGACCTCCCGAGGTCCCTTCCAACCTGCATCATCCTATGGGATGGAGCTCAAGCCTGATGTCAGTGGGGCTGGTGGCACCCACAGCCCGGGAACACATCCCACCCCCCAAGCCGTGTCCTTCCCAGGCTCTTTGGTGGGGCAGCCCTACAAGAAGAGGGTCGGGAGGGAAGAGCTCTGGATGCAGAGCCCTGGTCCACGAGTCTACAATTCCTTTTCTGGAGTCAGGCAGTAAAATACTGGTTTGTCAATAGATTTTCTACAACAGAAAGTCTGTAATAGTTGAAATCATTGCTTCTATAGCTTCTGATCATGGCTTATTTAGAAACGTTATCTAACTGTCTTTGAAAATAATTAATCATTTCAGATTTGTTTATTGAAACCTTCAGCAGCTTTTACCTCTGGAGCTGACATGTCAACTCCTCTCTTTATTGCTGTCTTAAAAAGATTTTTGTTTGCTGCTTCCACTTTCATTTCCACCACCATTTTTAAGACCTGAGTATTTTTTTCAGGGTTTGTGAGATGAACTGGCAAGCGGGAAGGGATCTCAAGAGAGAAGCAAACCCAGGGCAGGATGATCTGCACCTGACAAAGTGCTACCTAACGCTCTTCCAGAAACTAAATGGGGTCTTCATTTCACAGTGTGATGCTTAGGCATGGCTGTGGGTGTGGTTTCCATGCCATGTGATGGTGCATCGCCACTCTACAGAAATCCTGTTTGCTTCCAGACCTACGGGTGCTTTACAGTGCAAAACCCCTGTCCTGCTTTTATGAATGCAAGTTTTCCCTATGATCAGATCACTCCCAGAATTCAACATAACCGGTATGTATACACACGAACGTACAACATCGAGAGGAGCAGATGGGGAATCCTTACTTTGATAAGAAGGATTTTACAACTCCCATTTGCAAATTCTCCGTCGTTGGGCAGATGGTCCTTGTGCTCCTCGGGCACTTGGCACAGTCGGTGTGAGCCGCCTTCCAACGCCCTTCGGTAAATGAGGTGTTGAAACATCGAGGAGTTCTCCACAGGCTCGATTTCATACCCCAGATCTCCAATTTGCAAAACTCCACTGCGAATTTTCAAACAGAGAAGTCAGTAAGAGGCGTGAGCTAAATGACTTTTTAAATTATTGAGTAAATACAAAAATAAACAAGGTGCAGGGTGCTCATCATAATGTGGCTGGAGATGTGGGGCAGCCCTGCACATCTTGCCAACAGGCAGAAGCTCCAGGAGCTCTGGGGTTCAGCACTATTGGGATCAGCCTGTATTTTATGGTTTTGGGTTTTTTTGAAAGGGGGTATATGGAAAGATTTAGCTCTTTAATGCCACTGCTCCTGTGGACAGGGGTCTTGTGGGAAGATACAAGGAACTCACCTAAAAGATCCTATTGGGAAAGAAGTGTTATGCCCAAGGTTTAGAATACATAAGACAGCCTTGAGCGAGCAATTATGCAGCTTTGGGAAAAATTAAAGATGCTCCAGATGAGTGTTATATATTAAATGAAAGCGAGAAGGCAATAAAAACTCTGTGCTGTGGCCATTCCAAGGAGCATCTGTCTTTAAGATCTGTTTATCCCCACGTAGACACTGCATCTGCTAATAGGTTTGCATCCTAAAAAAACTCAATTTAGAGAACTTTTGGGGTGCTTGTTTGAGAAAGAAGGTGCAGGTAGGCCTACCAAATCTCAGTCTCATGCCTGGTCTTATAAGAGAGGCTCAGTGGGTCTTAGTTTTGCCAGAGTTTGAGTTATTTAGTCCTAAAATGTTCATAATTACTGGTTTGTGTATCACAATAGGAAAACACTGAGCTGGAAACCTGGAAGACTTTGCTAAGACAGTTGTGCTAGTGCATTTATCAAGGTCTTTAATGGGAAAAAAAAAAGTTGATTTCCCACCCTGTGAGTCCCCTGCATCCAGGCTGAGAAGGAAGTTCAGACTTTCTGTGGGAGTTTGACGCCAGTGCAGTGTGTGCAGCTGGATGCTGTAAATCGTGGATGGCTGCGGGGAAGGTTGGACATGAGCCAGCAGTGTGCCCAGGTGGCCAAGAAAGCCAACGGCATCCTGGCTTGTATCAGCAATAGTGTGACCAGCAGAAGCAGGGAGGTGACAGTCCCCCTGTGCTCTGCACTGGTGAGGCCACACCTGGAGGGTTGTGTCCAGTTTTGGGCACCTCAATCCGAGAGAGATCTCGAGGGGCTGGAGCGAGTGCAGAGGAGGGCAACGAGCTGGGGAAGGGCCTGGAGAATAAATCCTGTGAGGAGAGATTGAAGGAGCTGGGGCTGTTCAGTGTGAGGAGGAGAAGGTGAGGGGAGACCTCATCACTCTCTACAGCTCCCTGAAAGGACGTTGTAGAGAGGTTGGTGCTGGTCTCTTCTCCCAGGGAATTAGTGACAGAACAAGAGGGAACGGCTTTAAACTGCAACAGGGGAGGTTCAGACTGGGCATGAGGAACAAATGTTTCCCAGCAAGAGTGGTCAGAGAGTGGAATAGGCTGCCCAGGGAGGGGGTGGAGTCCCCATCCCTGGGTGTGTTTAAGGGCCGTTTGGATGAGCTGTGGGGGGATGTGGGGTAGGGGAGAACTTTGTAGAGTCGGGCTGAGGGTTGGACTCGATGATCCCGAGGGGCTTTTCCAACCTGAAGGATTCTGTGATTCTGTGAAAGCCAGTGAAAATAATATGAAATATAATTAAACATTTTCAAAGTTAGGACAATCTCTTTTTAAAAAAAGCAGCTCCTGCTCCCCAGGATTGGTATTTCTGCAGAAGATCAAAGGTTTGGGTTTGGTAACGTTGCAGAGGGATAATGTAGGAAGAGGACTGCTGAGCTGTGCATGGTTCATTTACATATCCTCTTCATGTTCAGCGGAGAGGTTACTCTGGCATTCCTTTCCCTGTGACTAATATTATAAAGTAACTAAGTTCTACAGGGAGGACTTCAAGAGGGATGTTGGTGATGGTTATGGGTGACCACCAGTTTAATGCAGCGTTTTGGAAGATTCTGAGTTGCCGGAGATTCTTATGCCCCTACACATTTGCTTTCTGTCTCATGTTCAGAGCTTGCACTATCAGAAATAAATATATCCCAGACATGGAGTGCACCTGAAGAGGAAAGTTTCTCAAGAAATGCTTGTTTAGTTTACTGTCTTTCAAAGTAATTCTTTGAATTGTCTTGGCATGTCCAACCTGCTACCTGCTTACTGGCTGCCATTGTGTGGCCAAAAATTACATTAAAACCTGTTTTCTTGTGAAATATCTGCCCTTAACATCTACACTGGAGACGCTGTAAAATCTGTAGTGCTAAAAAAAAATCACAGCTGTGTTTGAAGATTTGAATTTTAGTAGCAAGACGCAGCAGAAAGCATCACACGCAGAAGTGAGGGTACCTGCTTTAAAAAGGGAGATAAATCCCCATCCCAGTTCATTTGACACTGACCCCCCTGTTCTCCCCTGGGAAGAGCCCTACCTGATCCCAAAGCATGTGCTGAGGGACACAGCGGATCCCGTGGAACCCTCCACAAACCCCTCGTAGTAGCAGTTGTCCTGCAAGGTGCAAACGTACTTTCAGGAAAAGCTCCCACGCTCAGGTCAAAAAACCCCTCTGCATCAGTAAAGGGACACATAAAACCTCCCCAAATCCATCCTTTACCACTTCAGAAGTGGTATTTCACGTGCAAAAAAAGGGAAGGCATAGAAGATAAGCAGGGAAAAAGCGTGAGCCTGAGAGCTCGTTGCTGGATCATGATGAATTTTCAGAGGGGTGTTTTGTGATTTCTCGATTTTTCTTTTCATTGAGTAAAATGATTTTAAAAACTTTAAAAATATGAAGAGGAAATCAAGTGCGCTGATCAATCTGAAATTGTTTTTCCAGTTTTTATCAGTCTCTGTACAATTTCCTTCCTTTTTTTTTAAACAAATGGCGTCAAAATAACAGATTTTTTTAGAACCAAAAAGCCATCCCGTGCTTAGATCCACTGGTAAGTTTGAAGGAGCCTGCGGGGAGGAGGAGGGTCATTTAGTTCTGGCTGTCAATGCATCCTTGACAGACGTCTAAACTTACCTGAATATACGGAAACTCGGTTATCAGCTCTCCCTCCAGACTGTACGTGAAAACCGGGATGTCCTTGGCTATCAAATTTCTGAAAAGCAAAGCAGAAATCCTTGGCACGGGCCCATTAATTCCCCGAGATGGCCCTGTGCAAAAAAAATAACAGAGGAAGGAAAACTGGGGAAGAGCCTTACTTTGAGGCTGCGTTGGATGGACGACATGGTGGTTTCCTTCTGCCGTTATTAAATAGGACGCGTCCCCCTGCAACGGCCGAGACACTGATTAAATTCAGAAATTAATCCAACCGTGGAAACACTATTTACAGACTGATTTTGGCTGAGAAGCTGGAGCCGTCTTGCTGCCCTGTTCTGCCTTCGGCACCCACCCACAGCCCCCGCAGAGGCCATGGTCTAGACCCGTGGTTGAAAAAGTTTCCCCAAAAGCAAATGACCTCTGTGAAGGCCCCATCCTTCGCCTCCAGCCGCCTGGGTATTGTAACTTCAGAGTAGGTGATTCCTGATGCTCCAGTAAAACCTGAAAGAGATTCTGCATTTAGGGAAAAAAGGGCATTAATCACACCAGGCAATGAGGGATTTCCCACCCCTGCAGTGCCAAAGAAGGATTTTAAGTGAAAGTTTGAAAAATTTGGTGTCTTTAAATTTTGCGAGTCCATCTGTCTTCAATGAGAAGTATAAAGGAGGTGGTTGAGCAGCTCTTCGCTGTTACTGCTGGCTTCTAATGAAACTTAGGATGCAAGAAACTCCAGAGAATATTTTTGAAAAAGGGGAAAAATGACATGACTTCTGTAATTACAGGATGCTGAGCCCACATGCATCCCCCTGCTCGCGTCCCAGCCCATGGTCCCCAGCTCGTGTCCCTCCATGCTTGTCCCCATCCTGCATCCCCTGCCCATGTCTCCGAGCCTGCATGTCCCCCCATCTCTGCCCTTGCATCCCCCCCCCCCCAGAACCCCCCCCAGTACCCCAGGCTGCATCCCCCAGCCCGTGTCCCCCCTCTGCCTTCCCCCAAACAAGGTCCCAAGCCAACATCCCCCGCCCGTGTTCCCAGCCTGCACCCCCCATCCCACCTCCCTTCTCCTGTTGTCCCCCACGTCCCTCCTCACATGTCCCCATGCCCGCATCCCCCAGCCTGTCCCCCGCCCACATCCCCTTGTGCATTCCCCCCAGCCCCATGCCTCCCACATCCCCCTGCCCGCTTCTCATCCCACCTCCCTCCACCCACATCCCCCCCTGTTCCTCCACCCTGCCCTTTGGGGTACCCCCACCCCGCTCCATCCCCTCTGTCTCCCTCTCAAGCCATTCCGGGCTACCTCACCTATTCTCCAACTACCACCCATCCTTTCCCATCTCATCTAATCCCATCCCCATCCCATCCCATTCCATCCCTTCTCCAACTGCCCCCAACCTGGGCCTGTTCCAACACCTCCCAGCACCCCGGTCCCACTTCCAACTGCCACCATCCCTCCTCCACCTGCCATCTCTCCCCTCCCCTCCCCTCCCCTCCCCTCCCCTCCCCTCTCCTCTCCTCTCCTCTCCTCTCCTCTCCTCTCCTCTCCTCTCCTCTCCTCTCCTCTCCTCTCCTCTCCTCTCCTCTCCTCTCCTCTCCTCTCCTCTCCTCTCCTCTCCTCTCCTCTCCTCTCCTCTCCTCTCCTCTCCTCTCCTCTCCTCTCCTCTCCTCTCCTCTCCTCTCCTCTCCTCTCCTCTCCTCTCCTCTCCTCTCCTCTCCTCTCCTCTCCTCCCCTCCCCTCCCCTCTCCTCTCCTCTCCTCCCCTCTCCTCCCCTCTCCTCTCCTCTCCTCTCCTCTCCTCCCCTCTCCTCTCCTCTCCTCTCCTCTCCTCTCCTCTCCTCTCCTCTCCTCTCCTCTCCTCTCCTCTCCTCTCCTCTCCTCTCCTCTCCTCTCCTCTCCTCTCCTCTCCTCTCCTCTCCTCTCCTCTCCTCTCCTCTCCTCTCCTCTCCTCTCCTCTCCTCTCCTCTCCTCTCCTCTCCTCTCCTCTCCTCTCCTCTCCTCTCCTCTCCTCTCCTCTCCTCTCCTCTCCTCTCCTCTCCTCTCCTCTCCTCTCCTCTCCTCTCCTCTCCTCTCTCCACCTGGGTCCTCTCTGTGCTCTCACGGGCATCCAGCCTCACCCTGCCCGCCCAGCCTGTGCCTTTCCCAGCAGCACACAACTGAATTCCAGAAATCAGGGGTCTGTTAATGCTGAAATCATCATTCTTCCCATCAGAGCATTTAAAGGGAAAATGCTGCGTCACACATACTTGCCGTCTCTCCTTCCCCCCGGGGGCATGGCGCTGGGCAAGGGGGTGATGGCCAGGCTCATGGCACGAGGCCCTTCTCCTGGACGTGCCACCCAGGTGAGGTGGGGCTTCCCCTGGGATGAAGGCTCCCAGCTACCTGGGTCGCCTGTGACTCCTCGGCTAAGGGCTGGCAGGCCCTTAAAGAAATGCTGCTGAGGGCATGGATGCGAAGCAGAGGCAACGTGCTGAAATGCAGAAGGAAGACAAAAACCGCATGGAGAGATCAGCCCTTTGGGAGCCCTTCAGTGATCCCCAGCAGAGCAGACAAAGCACGATGAACACAGCGTAGGGCTGCAGGAGCAAAATTGGAGCAACACACGAAGGGTCAGAGCCAGCCCGGGCTGGAGGAAAGCTGCTGTGGGTGTGTTTGTGGCAGGAGAAACTCCAAATTATCTGTTTTGAGGTGGATGAGGAGAAAAAAATCAGTGGGTGCAGTTTCTGAGGATTCAGGTCACTGTGTGGGATAATGATGCTTTTCCTCTGTTTGCTTCCCAGTGTTCATGATTATTCTGCTCCATTTCGGAGGCAGCTGATGGTGCTGAGTTGCTGTTTTCAGAGACTTACCACGGTTGTCCTTGTGCCCTTTCCTGAGTGGTAACACCTAATTTCCAACTCGTTAGTTCATGTCCTTGGTTTGTCTTTCTGCACATGCACTACCCTTTGTTCATCAGCCCCAACACGCGACTGCGCCATCACCCAGCGATTCAGGGTCGCGGCGTTTCTCCACGGCTCTTCCCAAATCACATTTACCTCCCTTCAGAATTTGTATCATGGGAAACTTTGCCACTTCTCTGCTTATTTGCCACTTCTCTGCTTACTCCTTTACTCTCTCTTGCAAAAGCATGGCAAACTACGTGGGACTCAAACCAGTTCCTGGCTGTCTCCCCTTTATTTTCTACCATTGTGAACATAATTTCTATTAACCAGGTATTTATTTACAGGAGACATTTTCTTTTAACCCATGATAGCTTTGTTCCTTTTTTTTTTGAATTTTTTGGGAGCGTAAGAGACAGAAAGCAATGACATAAAGGAGGAGGAACCATGGTCAGAGACTGCTGGAGGGGATGAAGTAATGTTGACAGGCTTATGTAGGTCTTTGAAATAGAAATGCTGGCTAAATTGTAAAACAACAGCTTAAATTAAGGAAAACAGAGATGTCAGGGGAAGAATCAAAAGAAACAGCTGATGTGAGAAGCTGTAGCAGCAGTGATTTCCCAGGACGAGAACACGCTGGTGAGGGTAGCCAGGAGGTATGAATTAAGTTAGATCTCATCCACCAGAGAAAAGGTGACAAATTGGGTACAATAATAACGCAGCTTTAAGAAAAAGTCTTTGCCCCAAGGCACTGAGCTCACACTAAGGTTCCCAGGTGGGGGCAGAAACCCCCAAGTTCCCTACAAGATAAAACCTTGCGCAAAGGGCTGTTCATCTCTGAGTGTTTCTTAACATCTTAAAGGTAGAAAATAGTCAGCAAAATAGGAAAATCCTCTGGGGATGTGCTGCTCTTGCCTTGCTCCAGCCCATCAGCGGAGCTGCCGCTGCCAGTGAGAGGCGGGAAGGTCCCGTTCCCGTGTTGCTGATGACACTAGAAAAATGGTGACATTTTCTTGTTGCTTTGCTCCATCCCTCCTGCTGCCTGGGTGTGCAGGGGACAAGGCTGGCTGAGCCCTGGCTGTCCCAGCCCAGTGCACTGCAGGGGCTGGAGAGGGCTGGGAGGAGGGAAGGAGGCCTGAGAGGCGGTGGGGAACTGGTGAGGATGGGAAAACTGGGTGCCCAGCCTCAGTTGGGTAAGAACCGCCGTAGATTCCCATTCAAACAAGCAGCAGATTGATGGGGACCTTTCCTGGCTGCCCTCTGCGCTGCAGCAGTTTCCACTTTGTCCGAATGACCCACAGGCAGAAAATCCAATAGTTTGTGTGACAAAGGTTTCAACCTTTCCCTAGATTTTGTTTTAAATTCACCTTCATCCTCCTTCCTTAGCAATGAAGTTGATAAATGTTAGCGAGTATAATTTACGTATAAGTCAGGCAGCTACTCCTAAAACCATAAATGATACTGTGAATAAGAAACATGCTTCATCAGAGACAGTGTCCTTGCATTTCCCCCTCTCCAGCCTATGACCAAAGGGAATATTGCATTTTAATTCATAAAGCAGATTACAATGCCAAACCAGCACATCTATCAAGCAGAGGAGTAACACCACCGACATATTTTAAACACACCCAAGCACAAAGTACCCCAGAGACTTAACAGATTCAGGTTTGACTGGAAAACCCCACTTCCATGTGTCTGTGCACACACGTTGGGAAGACCAAAAGCTTCCTGGAGGCCAACAGATAAAATTACTGTTACGGACAGCAAATCCAAGGGCTGAGAAGCCCACAAAGTGGCACAAAGGCAGTACAAGCCCGTATCTTACTCCCAAAGCTTAACCACCCCAAGAAATTAGGAATCGCATGGTTTTGCAGAGCAGGAATTCCCTGGCATGGACAATGGTGTGCAGTGGGATTGCAACCACAGAATCACAGAATCCCAGAATCATCCAGGTTGGAAAAGCCCTTGAAGCTCCTCCAGTCCAACCATGAACCTCACCCTGACTGTTCCCAACTCCACCAGATCCCTCAGCGCTGGGTCAGCCCGACTCTTCAACCCCTCCAGGGATGGGGACTCCCCCCCTGCCCTGGGCAGCCCATTCCAACGCCCAACAACCCCTTCTGCAAAGAAATCCTTCCTAAGAGCCAGTCTGACCCTGCCCTGGCGCAGCTTGAGGCCATTCCCTCTTGGCCTGGCGCTTGTTCCTTGGCTCAAGAGACTCATCCCCCCTCTCTGCACCCTCCTCTCAGGGAGTTGGAGAGGGCCAGGAGGTCTCCCCTCAGCCTCCTCTTCTCCACACTAAACCCCCCCAGTTCCCTCAGCCGCTCCCCATCACACCTGTGCTCCAGACCCTGCACCAGCTCCGTTGCCCTTCTCTGGACACGCTCGAGTCATTCAATGGCCTTTTTGGAGTGAGGGGCCCAAAACCGAACCCAGGAATCGAGGGGCGGCCTCACCAGTGCCGAGCACAGGGGTAAGATCCCTTCCCTGTCCCTGCTGGCCACGCCAGTGCTGATACAAGCCAGAATGCCATTGGCCTTCTTGGCCACCTGGGCACACTGCTGGCTCCTGTTCAGCCACCTGGCAATCAACCCCCCCAACCACACCAGTTGTCTCCCCCAGCAGCTACAGAATCACACAATCATGGACTGGTTGAGGTGGGCAGGGATCTCTGGCCGTCGCCTGGTTCAACCCCCGGCTCAAGCAGGGCCACCCAGAGCCACTTGCCTACAGCCATGCCAAGATGACTCTTGAATATCTTCAAGGATGGAGACTCCACCACCTCCCTCGACAACCTGTGCCAGGGCTTGGTTCCTCCTGATGTTCAGAGGGACACTTCTGTGTTCCAGTTTGTGCCCATGGCTTCTGGTCCTGGCACTGGGCACCACTGGGAAGAGCCTGGCTCTTGGCACTCGCCCTGCAGGTATTGATGCACCAATGTAGGATCCCCCTGAGCTCTCTCTTCTCCAGGATGAGCGGTCCCAGCTCTCTCAGACCTTTCCTCATAGCAGAGGTGCTCCAGTCTCTTCAGCAACTTCATGGCCCTTCTCTGGACTCTCCCCAGTATGTCCATGTCTCTCTTGTACTGGGGAGCCCAGAACTCCAGCTGTGGCCTCACCATTGCTGAGCAGAGGGGAAGGATCATCTCCCTTGACCTGCTGGCAACACTCCTCCTAACACAACCCAGGACACCGTTGACCTTTGCAGCAATGGCAGAAGGATGCTACTGCTTTTTCTTGTCTTGAAGACTCGTAGGAAGATGTGTGGAGCCAAACAAGATCCTTGCAATGACCTCCCCAAGCCCCGTGGAGGATTTAGTACATGGTGAGACCATGCACATCTGCCTCTTCTTCTCCTTTCCCTGGGGGTGTGAAGGGCTCAGCTCACCCCCAGTGCAAGGACCGAGCCTCCCATGGGAAAAGCATCTTCCAGGGCATGGTGTCTCCCCTGCTCCCACCAGCCTGGTGCAGAGGGACCAAGGAGGAGGCTCTCAGCAGCAGGAGTGGGGTGGAGAATCCCTCTTGATCCCTCCTTGCCTGGTCCGGTGAAAGAGGAGCCATCTCATCTCAGGCACAGCAACATCCCTGCTCTGAAAGGGCAGGTCACCAACCAAGGATAAGGGGAAGGAGACAGCTCACAGCAGAGGGGTGAGAGGAAGACCAAGGGTTTCATGACCACTGGCAGACTCTGAAAGACACCCGGCTCCTGGCCGGGTTTGCAGCTGTGCAGATTTCTGAGGCAGGAATGATGAAGAAAGCTATTAAGGAGGGAAGCTGCAGCAAAGTATGACATGGGAGTGGCTTCCCAGCTGTTCCCCCATCTCCCTGGGGTTTGGGCCATAAGGCTTTTCTTCTTCTGTGTACAAAAAGCACCTCTTCCCCCCCGCCCCAAACTATTTTCACGCTCTCCCAGCATGATAAATACACAGCAAATGTCATGTAGCTCTCCGGGAGCGAAGGGGTGCGGTCAAAAGCAGAAAAATCTATGCAAAAAGCAGAGGGGAAAAAACAGATATCTGTGTCACCAAGTGCTGCACTGTTGGTGCAAACAATGAAAAATGGTGTGAAACCGCCTAGAAAATGACAGGTTCATTCTCCAGATCCTGGGACTTCTCTGTGACGTGTCCCAGTGGAGAAGCTGCGTGACTGGGGGTCTGTCTGCAGGGACACCCACTTACCAACCTGCAGTTTCACTTTTACTCTATTAAAAAAAAAAAAAAAAAGTGTATTACTCTACTGCAGATGTTATGACATTTCCAACCCAGATTTCCCTGGCTCTTAAGTCTATAAACAGCCCTGGAAACCACACGGCTTTGCATTTCCCTGCTGTGATGCTTCAGCAAGATCCCTGGTGAGCTGACCTGGACTGATCTGCTTTAAGGAGGGAAGAAGTGTCCAGCCCAGTCACCCTGGTGTCTGCAAACATTTCCAGGTGCAGACCATCCCGCATGGAGAAATACAAGAGGCCAGATGACTTACCCCTGAAAATCTCTTTTTTTTCCTGGTTGGCTGTGGATTTGCTCAGCTGGAGAGCTTGGCCCTGATGGATGAGAAGGGGAGACATCAGCTGTGGGGGGACGGGGTGTTGCTTGCAGGACTCAGGGGTTTCTTTGGAGGCTTTTGAGTGACGCCGGTGATCATGGTGCTTTCGTGTGGGGGAGGAGGTACACGAGGATACCCTTGGGTGCCTTTTCTGAGGAGCACTGCGGTAGATGAGGCAAGCTTTCACTTCACGCCATGTAAAACCAAACCAAACAAAAAACAATGAAAGCCTATTTTGCAGTTCTTGCGTTCGATGGTGAGCACAAAGGAACCATGGAAAAAGAGTATCTGCTTTTACAAGAACTTTATGTAGAAGAATTCTGATTGCAAAATAGGTTACATAAGCTCTTGTATCATTTTAAGCTATTATTATAATGGCACTTGAAACAATCTGGCCTTTGCTTCACATCCATGTGTGCATAATTTCCACAACATAGAAGCTCATAACCCACTTGGGAACAGCATCTCGGGCACGAAGAAGCAGCAGCAAGTCAAGGGGGAGAGGGCTCTCACGATGCAGACATTGATAAGCTCCTTGAGGTGCATAGATTTTTATATGGATGCAAAACCAGACATAATTGGATTTATCTTCTGATTTTCTTTCATTCTGAAATGAGAAAAAAATCAAATCATGGTTCTCCTGCAAGATTTCTGTTGAAAAAGGAGAGTGGTCTGGGCTGCTGGGATGTGGAGGGGCTGGAGAAGGGGAATTTAAGGGCAATAATGAGTATTAGGTGAGAAAATTTGCTGCTTGGATGGAGAATATTATGCAGTGTTGTTCTGGCTGATATACAAATTGGGAATGGGAAGGATTTGGGGGTTCATGTTCATAAACAGACTGCATCTCATGGCTCCAAAATACCCAGCTACATCTGGAAAACGGGTGCTCAGAGTCTGCAGGTTCTGCTCAATTTAATTCTTACTTATTTCTTTGTTTCATAGAAAACCGAGATGAAGGTTTGGAGCAGAAAACACATTATGTGAATGCAATGTCTTGTAAAAGGCAGCTGCAGGACCCTCTGGATATTAGTATAATGCTATTGCTGCAGATAACAAATAATATTAGCTGGAAATGGTTTCTAGCTGTTAGGCAAAATT
Organism: Strix aluco; assembly: GCF_031877795.1. Taxonomy (NCBI): domain Eukaryota; kingdom Metazoa; phylum Chordata; class Aves; order Strigiformes; family Strigidae; genus Strix; species Strix aluco. Next base: position 136,993,979 of record NC_133932.1, on the reverse strand, counting down.
ATTATATTGTCAAATGTGATGAATGAGGGAAGTGGAGAAGGCTTTAGCATCCCATTTTGGTAGTTATGTTCTGTAATATTATTCTGAACGCTTCTTGCAAACCTCTCCCCCCCCCACCTGCTCCAACCTTCCCCTTGAATGCAGCTGAGGTCTTTGCTTCCCTCTTGAGCAACATCAGGCTTTGCCCAGGTAAAAAAGTCCAGTTTCTCAAAGCAAATGAACAGCTCACATTGTAAAAGGGGAAAAATCGATTTGAGAACTATGTAAAATCCTTTGGGTGGATTTCCTTCTTTTCTATAGTCATGCCGGCACTGAGGTGTCACTCTGGGGCTCTTTGTTGCAGGCTCCACATCTCAGGAGGTCCTAGAAAGGTCCCCTCCTCGTCGAGGCTACGTCCCAGCAATACAGCCATGTGCAAGGAGGGACAGAAGTCCAAGAAATGGCTTTATATTAATAATTTCCAGAGATAAAGGTGCATGTGCTGGAAATGATGCCTCCTGGGTGAAGATCCTGTGAAGGACACAGATGGGACCTCTGTGGCTCAGGGGAGGTTTATTCCCTTATAATGAAACAAAATTCTAAGTGACAGGTGATGTTCATTTTTTTGTTCATTTTTTGGGCTTTTTCGCCTCCGTTTGCCCATGAGTGTTGGAAGGGGAGGAGTGGTGCTGCTGGTGGGTCTCAGCATCTCACTCCTGTGGCTATGGTAGCTGGTTTCCCACTACAATTTGTGGTTATGAGCCATCACCGGAGACCACCACATGATTTTTATGGCAGCTGGTAACATCCCACCCACTGGTGCTCGGGAAAACTTGAATTCATCCTTTCTCCACAGCTTAATTTTTCTTTTCCTGATGACTAACCGAGGGGAGAGCACAGCACTGCCCATTTCCTCATAGACCATGCTCCCTCTTTCTCTAGACTGCAGTGAATTTTGAATCCCTTTCCAGTGCCCCATCCCAGGGCTTTGGGAGAAATTTCCAAGCTGTGAATGGGAAAGGCATGCAAGCCTCGAGGGGTTGGGGGATGGCTAAGCACCTCCACTATGCGGGCTCTGCACAGCTCCCTGCTCGATGCGCTGGCTGCTTTCCATCCTCAGGGCACTTGGAAAAATCCATGCAATCAAAACAGTGGCTAAAATTAATATATTTTGGTGTTTTGGGGTTTGTTTGTTTGTTTGTTTGTTTGTTTGTTTTTTCTCAGAAACACTTGTCTCTGCAAAATGACTCGTTGAGAGGAGTAAAACAATCCTATATATATCAGGAGGGGAATGCTGGAAGCATTGGGTAGTGATAATCTGTGTTTGATGATGGTGCAGCCAATACAGGATTATTATATTGAGTTTTTATGATTATCCTTCAAGAAGAATGTTAAAACATAAAGAAGGTTGGGAGAAAAATCATGAGAATGGTTAAAAGTTTGGAAAATGTTTATTACAGTGAGAGCGTCTGGGCACTCATTTCATAAGGAAGAGTATGATCATCTCATACATGGATATACACAGGCAACAGGGATCTGGCATCAGACAAAAAATAAAACAAGATCTTATGGTGGGAAATGAGTAACAAGTGAAGTGGAAATAAGGCTTAAGTTTTTAACAGTGAGAATAATAAAAAAAGAACAATTTACTGGTTGTTATGAATGGTTCTTCACAGCTAAACACTCTCTTAGGAGGGGATTTCAACTGAAAACTCCGCTCTAGTCAAACTAGAAGTGATGGAGCTTCGTGCTGCAAGGAGACGTCAGCTCTCCCAGACTGAAGGGCCACAGTCTGCAAACACTGGGACCAAGGGAAGATTAATGATCCATGGCACCCACTCTCTAACACAGCCTAATCCCAGAAGTCCCCAAAGCTCTTTAGAGACCTCCTGGTCCCACAAAAGCTCTTCAGGCCCCTGAACTTGGCATGCTCCTTAGGGCGTCTGCAAGATCCTGGGTGGAAACCTCTTTCTTAACACGTGTACAGCTCTCCTCTCTTGTGAACAGAGGGTCAGTGCTGACTTTTCACATGCTGACGAACACACAGGCATCTTTTTTTCCCTGTCTGGAGCCCATGGTGCCTCCTCATTTGGAGCAAGAGCCGATACCCAAGCATGGTGGCCACTTCTAGTCAGCCAAGAGGCCAATGCCTTCAGCGACTCTTACAAGCTCCTGCTCCTATGCTCATGACAGAGAAGATGCTTTGCACGTTAGGGACCCAATGTAGTGGGAAACACTAAATGTTTAAAAACCATTTTAAACCCCTCATCTTCCACCAAAATCAACCACGATGTTTAGATGAACTCTTTCTTAACTCTCTTTCAATTAATTCCCAATCTATGTGCAGGAGAGTGGCTGTGTCACGTCCTTGCCTGCCTGGCAGCATCTTCTCCTCTCCAGCCCATTTGGCTGGAGGTTCTCTGCTCAGAGGCAGCCAAGAGCATTCAAGGTTGATCACATGTGGTAAAGGTGTTAGTACACTGGAAATGGAAACCCTTCTAGCCTTACATGGGTGGTGGGTTGAATCTGGGTTGAATCAACATCTCAAGTTACAAATATTAATGGAAGAATGAGTGAGGAGACAGCCCAAGCCCTCCCCCAAATCTCTGTCACAGACCCCAACACCTTTAATGAGCTTTGAAAGGTTCTGTTAAACAGATGCTGTAGGAAAGACATATATTTCAGTATGTTAATCTTACAAAAACCGGGCATGTCTCAAAAGATCAGAGATACTCATTTGCACTGGACTATCTGCCTGCTCTGGAGGAAAAAGTGAATTAAATAAGCTCTAGATAAACAATCACATTTTCCAATGCTTGATAGAATCTCCGCCTAAAATTGGATGTTCCTGGTGTTTTACTGACTGTTGCTTCACATTGACTTTCCTAGTGCAGGAACCTGTGAATCAGGCTGTTGAATATAAGAGGTGGTTGATGGCACCGTATTGCACACAGACAAGCTGTACATGCTGCATTTTTAATTTATCGTTAATGTTTCCCACAGTTCTGCAATCCTGTAAAGTGATTTTGTAGTTTCCTCACCCAGGAGTAACAGTCCAGGGTCACCACTGTCATTTGTAGGGAAAATAACTGCTACCACCCCTGAAACTCTTAAATGAGGAATTAAATTAATGCATCCTCCACGGTGCAATGTGGAAGGGAAAGTGTAAAAAATGTGGTACCGCTCCAGTTCAGCCTTATTTAGTGCATTTTCAGCTTTATTTAGTGCATTCACGGCTTTATTTAGTGCATCAGTGAATTAGTCACATCAGTGATTTAGTGACATCAGTGATTTAGTCACTGAAGGATAGAAACCAGACCAGAAAATTATAAATATTACAGAAAGTCTGCTAAAACCTTCACAGGAATAGGCTGAAATGCATTAACATAGGATATACCGCAGTTCAGGGGAACCAAACAGAACTCCAAAGGTGATGGTGTCTTAATTAACTGGATGACTGACATAAATGTCATGAGGCTTCCACACTGCTGTGAATTTTACCCAAACAAATAAACTTTTTTAGAAAGGGGAAAGATTTTCAGAAAAACAGACTTTTTAACAGCAGATTTTACTTCCTTGTTCCGCAAAGTGTAAATGATGGGGTTTAACAAGGGAGTCAAAATAGAGTAGACAACGTTGCTCATGATATGGACATCAACGGGGATGTCCACTCTGTAGGACATGTACGCCACAGCGATGGAGGAGTAGTAAGTGCCCACCACAAGCAGATGGGAAGTACATGTTGAAAAAGCTTTCACACGTCCTTCTTTGGAGTTGATCTTCAGTACGGAGAGGATGATGTGGACGTACGAGAGGGTGACGAGCAACAGAGGGACAAGCGACACTGTCATGGGAGAACCCCAAGAAGGTCTGGAAATCAGCACTGAAGACCGAGCATGTGGCTTGTACCACTGCCTGGTGGTCACAAAAGCAGTGGTGAACCCTGGTTGTGTCCCTGTAAGCCAGCTGAGAGGTCTGCGTGATGACGGGCGCAGGTATTAGCAGCGCGGTGATCCAGGTGCTTGCTGCCAGCTGGATGTTCACTCTTCTTGTCATCTTAGCCGGGTAATGGAGGGGGTCCATGACCACCAGGAGAAGCGCCTCGGTTACTGTCAACCCATGAAAACTGTACATCTGCGGAAAAAAGCCCCGAAACAAGATGGTTTTAGCGTTGGCCAGGAACATCGCCAACATTTTAGGGATGGTGGTGGTTGTGAATAGTACGTCTAACACGGAGAGGTTAATCGGGAAAAAGTACATGGGTTTGTGAAGCGTATGGTCGACCACGACCACGGTGATGATAACGGCATCACCGACCAGGATCAGCAGGTAGAATAGCAAGAACACAATGAAGAAGGGGTCTGGAAATCCTGGAGAGCTGGAAACCCCACCAAGAAAAAGACTTTTGTGGAAGCATTGCCGCTGCAGCTCTCCATGGTGGGGCTGGTCAAAATGCCTGCAAGGATGAAGACGGTGTAAAGAAACAGGCTGATGTGCAGGAAGACATTTCTCTAAGGAGCTTTGCAGAGGTTCTGCAAGGAGAACACACGTTGGGTGAAATCTTGCAGAGCCGAGCACATTGCAAGGCACAGCTCAGCCCCTCTTGTCTCTAACCCACAATTAAGATGATTTGGGTTCTCTGTGGATGACGTGGATTACGTCTATAGACGGCATGCTCTACAGCTTTGGGTGTGAACGGCAAGGATTCTTCTCACCTAGCTTTGGGTGCTCACCATGCAGAGCCCCCCTATCTGCACTCATCCTCCTGGGTCCCTTTTCTGGTCTGTGGGGAAAAGGGACATTTGGGTGGATGCAGCTCCTTTGCCCCATTCTGCACCGAGGAGGAGATGAGCAGCGTTACAGAAATACCCATTTCTCCCCTCTAAGGGAATTCAGGGAATTAGCTCAGCAGAACTCAATCATCCATCTCACTTTTCGAGGTTATTATGGTCTTTGCTACCCAAAGTCATTCTCATCACTGTTTTTCATGCCCGTGTTACCTCTGGCTGGCTCCTTGCGTCTCACTGTGTTTCCCACGGTCATTGCAGCACGCAGTCGATTGCTGCTGCTGTTGCTGAAATTCAGATGAAAATTCAGAATTTCTTTTAGCTTCCAGGTTGGTTTTTGGTACATAAAAGCAAAGGAATTTTCACAGTGATTTTTTTTTTTTTTGGCTGATGTAGATCAGCATCATGTCTTTTACCATAGTAAGAAATGCTTTAGAGATTCGTGAGGTTTAAAGACGCTGTAATAAAAAACTAGGGATAAGTATCTGTCAGTGACTTCAGCTCAGATGGAGCAGGACACAATGTATGACAGCTTACAGCCCTTACAGATATTTTACATAATGTAGCTCTACAGTTGCATTATTCATATAAACTTGTGATACTTTCTGGATTTATCCAGGAAGGGTAAGAAGGAGTGTGCTGTACTTTTCCATTTATTTTACATTATGAGCTTTTAAGATTCCTGAGTGACAAAGATTTTCTTTCCTCTCAATAGAAACACTTCCTTTGTTGCTCATAAAGATTTAATGCAGATTGGAAAGGACCGTTCTGCTCAAACCCTATGGAATACGCTGGTTTGCTGCAGCAAAATAAAGCAGCGTTTTGGAAACTTCCAGCATCTTCTATTCAAGCACTTTCATAGGCACAAATTCCTTTGGAATTTATCTATTTTCTCTAACACTGGGTAAATCAAAACTAAGACACTGTTCAGAAGAAAACCACCCTTGTTTTGATTAGGTTTATGCTAAAAAAAGAAAGAGAAATTAAGCTTAATTAAGTTTTCATGCCTTTTCTTGGTTTCCTTATCCCAATTTAAAAGAGGGGAAATAAAGCTCTCTTGGAAATGTTTTGTGCTTGGCCTCAAGTAGTTGAGATTAATGGTTGGTCTCATGCAATTTCCTAACATTATTAAATCTCTGGTAATTTTCGGAGAGTTTTACCTTTCACCCAGAAAGTCATCTCCATAACCATATAGGGGAGATCTATTTAATATTACAAATAAATAGATTTTCTGCCGCCCTGAGATTTAAATACAATTGATATTTTGTTTACTCTCTACCTCCCGTCTAATCTACCTTTCTTCATTTCTCTTTCTTGTTATTATTTTTTCCAACGGGGTAAGCTTCAAGGGTGTAATTTGTATAAACAATGACACGCTATTAAAAAACCCAAGATAATTTATTGTATTGGATTAAAATTGCCAGCATTTAATGTCCTTAAAATTAGCATTGATTTGAAGTTGTTTTCAGACATAGTAGATCAAATTCTCGTTCTTTGGAGCCTGTTGACATGTATTACAATCACATTTTTCCATCCTGGACCCCGTGAGAAAAAAGTAAATCAAAATGAAACACTTAATTACTCTGAAAAATATTATCGTATTAACAGAATAGTATCAACAATAACTCACTTGCGCTCTGAAGTTATAACAAGGTCTTTCCCTTCCTTAATGTTATCCTTGGTGGGAAGTGCAAAACTCCTGCAATAAATCAACGGGCAAAGCCACTACCAATATGGAGCATATTTGAGCGTGCTGCCCTGCTCCCCACCCAGAGATGCTCCCCAGAGATGACCTCTGTGATGGTTTCTTGCCTTGAGCTGGGAGACCCACACATTATTGTCCCAACAGAGCATCTCAACAGTTTTGAATCCCCCAGCTGCACGCCGCAGTTCACAGCAGATGGAGAGCATACAGCAGATTTGCATAGTTAAGGGTAGCGAAGGAAGAGTTTTCACTACACAAAGTTTATCATGTGATGGGAGTGGGCTGTTGTGTCGAGGCTGGTGAAGAAACACGAGAGGAAGAGCAGGCTTTTCTTCCCACACCTAGAGGAGCCTCCCATGGTTCAATATTGGCCCTTCCTTTGGCATTTTCTTTCCAAAGCCTGGATCACGATCTGGCGGGTGTGAAGTTCTCCATCTTCCCCTCTACACCACCTGAGGCATAGACCGAAGGTGTAGTGCACGGCCAAGGCAGAGGAGCAGCTCTCAGGTAGGCCCAGCAACAGCTCTTCCAAACATGGGCACAGCCCAAATGCAAACCCAACCCCAGAAGATCCTGGCCTGTGCCTGTTCTGCTCCATCTCCTTTCTCCAGGATTTTCAGGCCAAGCCTGGTGCATGGCTCAGCTGGTGCAGGAGGAGCGGGCAGTCACAAAGCCAATGTGCGTGGGACTGGGCTGGGCAATATATCTGGCTGCTTGGGAGTCTGCTTGGGTGCCAGCCCTGCAGGCTGGCCTCTTAATTCCACCCCAGACAGGAGCCCAGGACTGCTCCATGCACACCATGCTTAGGTATGTCTAGGTATGGTGGCCAACACACAACCCCTTTACATGGACAACCAGGTGACTACTTCAGCCATCCCTGGGCCGCTCTGTGAGCAGCCTATCTCCTTGCCCTCTCCATCCCTGAGGCCATCACCTCTAAACCCCACGGCTCCTCCTTTTGGAGTCTTTGTCAAGTGTGGCTGAGGCCAGGGGGAAAAACGCCAGCCCTTGAGAGCTGTGTGGACTGGGAAATCCAGGCATGCGGCATGAGAAGACATTGCCACTTGGCTCTATAGTCAATGGAGGGAGACATTCCTTTAGAGGGACAATTCATAGCTGCTAAATTAAACTCCTCTCCAAATGCCCTCCCAGACAAGTGTCCTCTCGCTCCAGATGCCTACATAAATGTCTTCACTCTCCCCTAACCATCTTTAGTGAAAGTTGTTGGATGGCAATTAGAAAGGCTTAAATCCTGTCCTGTGTAAATAGGTTCTGAGGCACTCAGGCTTCTGTGGCGCAGGATGCATCCTTGGACACCATACAGAAAAATACAGATTTGATTACAATATTAGCAATTCATGAATAATGCACCCACCTGCATCTCAGGAGCATCGAGATACATAACAAAACCTCAGACTGGTCTCACTTGCATTGCTCCAACCCAATTATTCCTCCAAACTGCAGCCATATTTTTGATAAATGAAAGCTGGAGAGCTCTGCCAGGTGGTGGGATCTGGTGGTGCTCCTGGACTGTGTCCCCATAGTCATTTTTCCCAGGGTGATCCCTGGAAGGAGAAGTCAAGCCAGGATATAAGTGAGGTTTATGTACCAGTTCCTTGGGTCCAATGTCCTGGGGCTGAATCCTCAGACTGGGGAAGATGGGGTCAGCAGAGCATCACTGAGGGCTTGGGAAGAGGTTGACATCTTTTGGAGATTCTGAGGACAGAAAGATGGATCCCAGTTTGGTCTGACGTGTGAAGTGTGAGATGGATTCATGCCAGATTGGGTCAGATGATAGTTTTAAAACAGAATCTTTGAAATAAACTTTTACTGTAATGGGTGGTTTGCATGTGTCTTTGAATCCTCAGTATATTTTCATGAATATCTCACCCCCTGCCAGTCTCCAGTCACGTCCTGACCAAAAGCCATCACAGCCAAAACCAGTGATATGGTGAAGCTGAGAAAAATCCCACCTGAATGGACTAAGTGTCCTTGATAGCCTCCAAGTGCTCACACCATTTGTTGAGGTTTTGGTGTGAGATTCACACCTTCTCCACCACGTTTCTGCTGTGGGTGTTAGCCTGCAGTCCACGTCTCGCTCCAGGGACTAACAGGGGACACCAGCTACGTTTCCAAGCAGAAAAACCCACATAACTATGGTTTCCTGAGCTTAGAGTACGGGTGAGAAAAATCTCCCCTGCCTTTGGTTACCTGAACATTTAGTTCTAATATTCTTCTAGAACAGCTAATAAAACATCTCTTGCATGGCATGAAGGAGGAATTCATTGCTGATCATAAACCATTCGAGCTGTGATCTTGTCACTTATAATTTAATTTTTAACTACAGGTAGCTTCAGATACACCGACTATAGATGATCCTGAGATTATCTACCCTCTGCTCATTCTCAACAAAAGTGGTGGGAAAATGTGTTAGAGGACAACAATCCCTCCTTCAGGATGGTTATTTTATTAAACTGCCCAATCTGTGAAACATCCACATACTCGGGACTGACTGCTATGGCTTAAAATGTCATCACTGGAGATAGGACAGAGATGCTCAAGGTGTCAGTTAGTTCGCAGCAGTCTGCTAGACTTGAACGTTATATGGTCTTGAGCACCCCACTGGTGGTATCTGAGATACCTCCTCCCAGGAGTGCAGCTCCGTAGGACCCTGGTGCTGTCACCACCATGGTGTCTGTCCCAGGTGGGATGGCCATGGTGGGGGGAAGATGGAGAGGTCAGCACAAGCGCTTACACCCTCAGCAGGTCTGCTCCGGGCCGTGGTGGGTGAGATGCCCCTCTGGGGAAGCTCATCTCCTTCGGAAGCAGATGTCTGGGATAGCTGGAGAAATTGCACCATGAAAATGCTACACAGGAAGCCGTGGGGACTTGCTCAAGTGTGAGTAGTAGATGTCAGCAAAGGAGGCTGCTAAATGCCAGATAAAGGAGGCTGCTAAGTGTCAGATAAATGACTGAATCACAGAATTGTGGAGGTTGGAAGGCACCTCTTGAGATCATCTGCAACATCTACAGCAGGTTCCCCAGGCCTGTGGCCAGTCGGGTTTGAATATCTCCACAGATGGAGACTCCATGACCTCTCTGACCAACCTGTGCCAGTGTTTGGGCGGGGGACAAATCCCTTCCCTGTGCTACGGTTGCACTGAACAGCAGCGTCCTCGTGCCATCCCCCCTCCCCCAGCACATCTGGCCAGGTGTGGGACAGGACAGCAGAGCTGTCAGAAGCCAACCAGACCTTCCCAAATGGGACCATGGTGCCTCTTGAAGGCCAAGTCCTTTCACCTGGGAGTTTCCTAGCTTGGACCACCTGTTGGGATGGCAGAAGAGCCAAGCCCTATGCTAGTTCAGCTCAGTTCATTACTTACAACCCATAAGATATTTCATTTTAGCTCCTTTTCTTCTCCCTCCTTCCCTTTGCCCTCAGACTTGTCAGAGCTGCCTTCTCCTGCTGCCACACCCTGCTCTTCCATCTCGTGAATCACTTCTCCTTTGCTGCCTGCCATCGAGTGAGTCTCACTGCTGCTCCCTATGGCTTCCTCCCCACTCCTGGAGCCCAAACCCCCCCATATCCCACCCTCACCTTCCCTCAGTCTGCAAATCTGCAAATTTTTTTTTTTCAAATTTTCAAAAATTGCCGATTTGCAAATCAACACTGCTACCACTCCTACCGCGTCCCCCCTCGCAGGTTCATCTCTGGTCATCTGGTTTCTGCCGTCACTTCTTGGAGCACCTCTTGGTGCAAGAAGACCAAGGGCATGTGTCTCCTTTTCCCCGTGCAGGAGGCAGGATCTGGCCCTGCTCCATGGACACGAGGGCACGTAATGTCAGTGCTAAGCCCTGATCACGCTCAGCGCAAACAGGACAGGTAACGACTCTCTTCGTTTCATTAAATTTTCTAACATACAATTTCTGGAGCAATTTCCCACTTCAGTTTCGGATTGCATCCGAGTGGACGTGCTGCCCCTGGCAGCGGAGCTCCCGGGTCCTCATGTTAAAAAATACTCCCCGCAAACATTCAAGAGAAGCTGCATTTCCAAACACGTTTGTTTTGAAACACTAATTCTTACACTCGGGTGGCAACGCCAGTGAAAACAGCGCAAATTGGTCTCTCGGTGGCTTGCAGATCTTTGGGGCTTCAGAAATGTTTTTCAGAATAATTAATATCCAGGGATGGTGAAATCAGGGTTTGCACGGCCGGTGCTGGAGTGTGATGAAACCTTGGGGAGCCCGAGCCTCAGATTGCATGGGTCCCAGTGAGCATGCAGTAAGAGTTTTAAAAGTCTTAAACTCTTTAAACTGTTTTGTTGGTTTTTTTTCCCCAGCCCTGACACGTTAAGAAGCTCTGGGTGACTTGGTCTTCGGAGAGAGGTTACACTTTGGGCTGCTCTGCAGATGTGGAGCATCACCCTGGAGCCACTTTTTGTTCTCCCATAAGTAAAGTCATGAACACGGCTGTTCCCTGTGGATATCCCAGAGTAGCACAAGGGCTTTCATTCTCCTAATTATAACTTGTTGGAAAATACTTTCATTTTCACATATATGCTAGATTTAAAGAGAAAAGATCCAGGGAAGAAATCATTTATGTAAAATTTTCTTACATTGATGCCATCTGAAATAACTTTCTCTTTTTTTTTTTTTTTTTAAAAAGAAAATAAAAATAACATGTCTGCATAAAAATAAATTAGCAGTGTTTGGCCAAGACCATAAGAGCACAGCTGATGCCCAGGCGTGTCAGACCATGGCCCAGCTCACCCCGTCTGCTCTCCGCAGTGGGGATGCTGACGGGGAGAGCCCCTTCCTGGGCTCCATTGCGTTCATGCTGCCCCAGCAGCCGAAACTGTCACACTGTCCCTTCACCACCTGTTCATGGACCTTGTGTCTTGTGTCCATCAGCTTGACCTGCTGGTCCTCTGCATCTCTCCAAGTTCATGGGCTGCAAATCCCCAGGATGCTCTGTCTGCTGCATAAAAACAGGACTTCCCTGTTTTAAACCATTCCTTTACTGGTTTTGGTGGGCATCCCCTGGTCCTACTGTTGGGGGGTTCAGATGTCAGATCTACATTCACCTTCTCTCCATCCCCCCCCCCCCCTCCCTACTCCCTGCTCGAGCTGGGAACGATCCTCCATAGGACCAAATTAATGCTTTTGGAATAATGAACCCAGCTTGCCCCAGTTTAAAAGATTATTGACCGCCCCATTGATTTAGTTTCAGAAGTTCTGGGGAGGCAAATGCTCATTTCTCTTTGTGTGTCTAAAATGCTGAATGTCACTCTTCAGCTACGCAATTTCACCAAGCGTGCACAATTGATAATTAATAAAATAGCTGGATAAGGGAAGATTAATAAATGGATATGCTTATGAACAAGGTGAGTGACGCAGCTAGATCCAATCAGTATTTGATGCCATAAAAATGTATTTCCCTTCAGCACGTGAATTCTGTATAAATCACCCCCATAGCTCAAGCTGCAAAACCAAGAACAGAGAGGGGTGTTGGGGCAGGGTGAGGATGACACCTTCCTTCCGCTGCTGCTGTGCTTGGGTTTTTCCTGTGCACCAGGCATGTGCCATCCTGTTAAAAAGGGGTAAAGGACCCAGCAATTCCCCAAAGCACAGCTGGTCTCATGCAGCTCGTACCCCACAGCCTCCAGGATGCCCTTCAGGTGAGCAGCCCCAAATTTATAGGCAGGGCTGGGGGATTTTCTGTGCAGGGGATTGAGAGGTGGGTGGCTGTGACTCGATTCACTGGCAAATTTGTCTGAAGAGCCCTGGGTTTGCAGATGGGGAAACTGAGGCTGAAGGGAAGCTGAGCAGTGCCTAGGAGCCACTCAAGGTGTGGGTGGGTGCAATCCCAGCTCACACAAAACTGTGAGTAGCAGGAACCCAGAACTGCTGTTTGGTTTTTCCTTTTGCTTAGCTAAAAATCGTCAGTTAAATTATTTTTTAAAATTTCTTTTATTTCCTCTCTTCGCCCAGAGATAGGCACAGAAATAAATTTCATCCCTAGCCCCTGGACTCTCTGGAAAGCTGCTGGGCTGCGGCGTGAGGATGCTCGGGGCTCTGGGCGTCCCGACTCTGGGACTTGCATGGAGGGAGCGTCCTCCTTCCCTGCTCTAACACTGCCACCCCCCGGCACAGCGGCACACAGCTTCTCGGCCTTGGAGGGGCCCAGTGTCTCTAGGACCCGCCAGACCCCTCCTCTCTCTGCCAGTGACAGAAGAGGTCATCCGTCCATCCATCCATCCATCCATCCATCCATCCATCCATCCATCCATCCATCTGTCCATCCATCCATCCATCCATCCATCCATCCATCCATCCATCCATTCATCCATTGTCCATCTCCGCCCCAAGCTGCGGTGCTAACTACCAGCTGATGGCTCTGCATGTTCCCACCAGCTTTTCAGCAGATAAAGAGCCCCCCCCGTAGTTATTTTGGGGATACATGGCCCAAGTGACTGGCACTTGGGGAGAGTCCCTCATGCCTCCTTGCAGTGTCCATCAGCCACAAGCAAACCCACTGTCTGTATACAGCATTCAGGTTTTCACCTACGGGTGGATTTATGACTGATGGACACGTTTTTAACACTCCCTAGCGCAGTGCTATGAGACAAGAAGGGATCTGGGATCATATCAGCACAGCCATGCCTTGCCCAGGGACTTAGACAAATGCTCACCAGGGTTTGCAGCGTCTGCTCTGGACCCCCGGTGCAGACCCTGGAAGAATTAGCTGGAAAAACCTTCGTGGCCACCAACACAGCCTCCCCCTCCAAACGGGACTGTCACCCACATGGGTCGTGGCATCACGTCCTCAGAACATCCTTTTTCTTTTTTTCTGTTGAGCCCAAAGGAGCTACCTGGAGGTGGAAATCTCTACTTGGTCAGGTGAGATGTGGGCTGGTCGGGGCCCTGCAAACCTCATGTTACAGTCACAGGGTGGTTTGGATTGGAAGGGACCTTTCAAGGTCATCTAGTCCAACCCCCCTGCCATGGGCAGGGCTATCTTCAACTGGATCAGGTTGTTGAGAGCCCTGTCCATGATTTTTTCCAGGGATGGGGCATCTACCCCCTCCCTGGGCAACCTAAATGCCCAAATTTGCACTGTGACTCCCATGAAGCCACCAGCGGGTGTATCAAAGCAAACAAGAGGAGGTGGCTCTTCATGTGGAGTCTCATCTACCCTGTTGTAAAACTCCCTGCCAGGGAACACTACGAGATAAAGCTGACACAAGCTCCAGGAAGGACCTGGGATGTCAGTGGAAGAGAAATTCGGGGTTGCTAAATAGTTAATGACTGTCCTGACTCAGGGAAATGTTGAGTTGTAAATGATTATACTCCTGGGGCCACTGTTGGACCATCTCATGGATGAGGTGGGCTGCTGGCCACCTGGACGTGGGTGTCCACTTCTTAATTGCTCCTGCAGCCTTTGAGAGTTCCTCACAAGCAGGATGATTGCTTGGATGTGGACATTTTCCTCTCCTATTTAGAAAATCCAGTTCGTCTGGCCTAGTGAGAAGGTGCCATTGTGTCTGGGAGGTATTTTCCTGATGTTGCCACAGCTGAGCTCAGCCCTTTGGAGAGGTGGCCAAGTGTCCTGCTTGTGGGAGACTCTCTTGGTGTAAAGCAGAGATCAGTGATGTGATCAGCTTTGCTGTGAGACCTGATCATCACTTGGAAATCAAGAAAACAAAAGTGTCATCCTGCTTAGGCAGAGGCTCTGACTGAGAGGACTTTGGAGCTTGTTGAATGTCACCATGGCACTGCCCATGCTGACCTTCTGCAGCTGTCAGCAATAGCTGGCTCTAAGCTCAGCTTATCTCTGCATGCAGTCAGCACGGTGGGGCTTAGTGTGGCTCCTGCCTGTTTTCTCAGCTGCTTTCTCTCTACTCTCTTCCAGATTTACAGCCTCTTACTGTGACTTTCCAAAGTCAGCAACTGGAAATAACCCTGTCCTTAAGTCCTCCAAAATAAGGCCCAAGCAATTTTAAAATACTGACATTATCTAAGCACTCCCAGAACTCCTCTTTCACCATTTTTGGCTGTCCATTCCCCTCCACTGTAGGTGTCTACTTTGCTCACAGCTGCAATTGACATTTTGGAGAACACTGATGTGAAAAAGCCATTAAGCAGTGTTGGCTGGCGATGCCACCATGGAGCAGAAGACCACTTCCTCTCTGGACGTCCTCCTTTCCCTGTGCTGGTGGCCATCCTTGTAGCTCTGGTGGCTGTCCTTGCAGCTCTGGTGACCATCCTTGCAGCTCTGGTGGCTGTCCTTGCAGCTCTGGTGACCATCCTTGCAGCTCTGGTGGCTGTCCTTGCAGCTCTGGTGGCTGTCCTTGCAGCTCTGGTGGCCGTCCTTGCAGCTCTGGTGGCCATCTTTGCAGCTTTGGTGGCTGTCCTTGCAGCTCTGATGACCGTCCTTGCAGCTCTGGTGGCTGTCCTTGCAGCTCTGGTGGCTGTCCTTGCAGCTTTGGTGGCCATTCTTGCAGCTCTGGTGGCCATCCTTGCAGCTCTGATGGCCATCCTTGCAGCTCTGGTGGCCATCCTTGCGCTCTGGTGGCCATCCTTGCTGGCTGGATCCCCCCTGCCCACTCCTGCTGCTCTTCAACATTGTCCCAGTGATCTTGCCCAGCTCCCACCTTCTCTGGGTTTCCTTCTTGGCTTGAAACCAGAGCATCAGACCACGCTCTTACAACACTTTCTATCCATCCCTTGAACTGAAAATCCCTCATTTCTGTAAACTCCAGGCTTTTTGACATTGTTAGTTGCCTGCAAAGCTTCCTCCACCTGATCTTCATGGCTTTGTAGCAGACCCACCAACAGTGGTCGTTTTCTTGTCCCATCTCCTATGGGTTTTCAGCCGGTCTAATTCATGGCATGGTCTGAACTTCAGAATAAATCTGTACCTCTGCGATGGTACAGAAACCATCATGCTCCTCTTTTGCTCCTGTCTGCCCTTCCTGAAGACATTAGTCCTTTTTCTATTAATATTCTAGTTACGGAAATTGTTTTGCTGGGTCTCTGGTGGGGCAGTATGAGCCACTGACCCATGTCCAGGCTTCAGGCTCTTCCTATTCCCCTCCACACTCCTTGCATTAAGATACATCTGGGATGCTGAGTGGACTGACCCATCATCATCTTCATCCCTCTTTTCTACCCGTGTTAGGACTAACCCTATTTCTGTGTGGACTTAAGTCCTCACCCGGGTCCTGCTCCTTCCCTGCTCTCCCCGCTTGCTGCCTCTGCTCCTCATTCAGGATTTATGGATGAAATCCAGTGAGGCTTTGTGCAGAGAGATGCTCATCGTGCAACCCCCTCGCATTGCCACTGGCCTCCTTCTCCCCAACAAAGTCTGCTCTAGGCCAGAGCAATTTCAGGATTATTTCTGATATTACTGAGTTGTCCTGGTGAGGATATGGTAAAAAATTAAAATCTTTCACCTGCAGTATTTGCTTTTTTTGGGAAACACAGTTTGGAGACGATCTGCCCTCCCCTATCCCCTAAAACCTTGCGATATCCAGCCTGTGGCATCACAGAGAGCAAAACCCCAGAGTCCTTTTCTTCCCCCAAGGGTTTTCATATCTCATTTATTTCATGGAATGCATTTCTCAAAGGACGGTGTCTCTCAGTCCTGCAAATTTTAAACTGGAATTCTCCCAGATGGATTTTTGTAATGTCAAAATGATTTTTTAAATTACTTTAGCCCACACAGTACGTGTCTCCTTGCCGGGCCATACAGCCTGGCTTTCCTTCCCAAGGACTTTTCCATTCTAGAAACCAACTACAATTTCCTCATCCCTTTAGGTTTGACTGGGTCTGGGCTTGGTGGGATTATATTTCAACTGATAGGTGATAGTAAACATCTTCAAAAAAAGAGAAAAAAGATACTGGTGAAAACAGGAAGAAGGCAGTGCTTTACCAGGGCTGTAACAACACTTATGTACATAGCAATTTATTTAGCCTGCTCCAGTAAAGACAAAATGTGTTATAATTTAGATAACTTTGAGGGCTGATAACAGCACAGTTCTAAGGATTTCTTTGTATAAATTCCTGTAAAATTTCACTTCAATAGCAACTGCAAATTATAAATGCTTCCAAGAAGCAGGAACTCGTTCAATTATTAAGCATCCGGCGGTGCCCGCCTTGCACTCGCTGTGCAGTCTGGCTCAGTGACTAATTACTTTTCAGTAAGATCCTTCTTAGGAGAAACTCTGCCCCTCCTCACAGCATTGCTATCGGCACTCAGGTCATTAGAAGCAATTAAGCCTAATTGTAAGCCTGTATGGACAGAAAGGCTTTAGGGAATGGCAGGAGATGGCAGGACCTTGCATCTCGCCTTTAGATGTGGAGCAAGCTGCCCACACTGGACATGGTTTAGGGGGCTGTTTCTCATACATTAAGCTTCAATAAATCCTCTGCCACCCCAAATGCCATGAGTTAGCATCCCTCTGCAGCCTCAGCAGAAAGACTGTGTGGATGACGAAGGCGTTGCAAAGTACCTTCTGCATTTTAAAGTCGTGCTGAAGGGAGGGTGGGTGTAAGTGGTCACCCAGCTGACATCCTCCACCAAGGAAAGACCTTGTTTTCCACGATGGTCTGATCTGTATGACGTGCTTCATAAAAAAAAAAAAAAAAAAAAAAAGAAAGAAGATAGAAAACCAGATGTTTCCTCAGTGCGTTCTTGCTGTGTGCATACTCCTGTTTTGGCCACCGGCCTTTATATAATGCCATTAGGTCTCCTAATTAACACCTAGTGCTCAGAGGTAGCGAGGGGTGGAAATCTGGACCAGACTGCGAAGGATGATGACTTGCAAGCCGGGTTTTTTTTTTTAACTGAATTACAAACAGCACGATGGCCTCTGTCCATAAATCGCAGTCTCTCTGACACCACGTCCCCGAGGAGTGAAGTGCATTAATAGACTTGAAACTCTCTGAGAAGTGCATCTTGTGCAATTATGCAGCAACACAAATGGTCTGAGCTCAGGCAGCCTCTGAGTGCGGCATTAATCCCCTGCTGGAAGATTTTCAAGTTGAAGCACATCCTTCAGGAAACATTATTCATTCTGTGTTATTCATAAAAACCCATTCTCGTATTTTGAAAGATTTTCCGAGACTGAAGGCATCTCACACATTGCAGGCGATGCTGTCCCAAAATAGTTATGCCCAAGGGAGCGGGCTGGTAGTTTTGCAAGAACAGAATGGGGGAAACTTGTACTTTTTCCCCTTTCTTCTGCTTTCTTCTTCCTTACCCAGGGCAGGATTTCTCTCTGTCCCTTTCCAGCTATTGCTGCAGATGCTGAAACCCAGCTCTTTCGCAATTTACTCTCCTGTGTGTCTCTATAGCACTGCCCATTCATAAAAATTGATATTTCTGTTGAATATATGCCTTGAAATTTCCCTTCTCTGCTGCTATAGAAGAATTCCAGGATGAAGTTTCTCAACAGAATAATGAGGATACTTCTCACTGCATTTGCACAGCCCACGAGATCCCTCTTTCTTCAGGACAGGAAGGAAAGTCCCGTGGTTGAAGGACAGGAAAGGGAACCATGAGTTCAGCCTCTGCTTTTGTCTTTGGCTTTCCTTTTCTGAAATCAGCCTGCATCGACATCTGTGCCACGGTTGCTGACAGCTCTCAGTGCAACTCCTACATGCAGTAAAAGGCAGGGCAGGGACTCAGAAAGCAGCCCCAACATATATAGAAGCAGGGCGGCTAATTACCACCGGTGGACTCCAGCCACCCGGTTTAGAACCCAGCTCTGCAAACAATTTCTGCAGAATTCAAAACATTTGCATCTCGGATTTTGGCTGGCTCCCTGTAAGACGTCAGCAGAGCTCAGATGTAAAATCCCAGCTGTTTTTAACTAACCCCACAGGCAGAAAAGGATCAGCCTCAGCCCCACAGCGGAGATGTGTCCCATTTCCCACGCAGACACTGAGCTGCTCCTTTGCAAACCCAGTTTTACTCTTGGACCAGGAGCAGAGTTGGAGTAACCAGCAGAGCCTGGGCAGATAAGAGCTCACAAACGTGGCCTCTTCCAGGCTGGAAACCCCAATATATTAATCTGTGGACATCTATAATCTCAGACACTTGAGATTTTTTATAATCTCTTTGCACAAGATAGGTGCTGTTATCGTTTGCTGCAAACTGGGTTTAATTGTTCCAAGAAAACATTCCTTCCACCACAACCTCCGGCGGATTTAACACCACTGAACTGATTGTAATGAGATTGGTATTTTATATTATAAAGTGCTTTACTTCATGTAGCCCATTCAGGTTTTAGTCACTGGGGCTTTCTTAATGCTCAGTTTTCTGTAGGAATTATCCTTTTCACTTACACGGGGTCTGCATGTCCAAATATTTGAAGGTCAAAGGCTTGCAGTGACCTAAAAGCTGAAAGAGCTGCAGGAAAGCTCTTGGTCAGAGAGTGGCAGCAGCAGGCAGGAGACTGCTCTGAGCTGGGAGCCACGGAACTGGTTCACCAGGAGAAACACTTTCCTTCCAAGGACTTCATGGGTTTTTTAGAATCATAAAATAATTTGCGTTGGAAGGGACCTTTCAAGGTCATCTAGTCCAAGCTCCTGCCATGAGCAGGGACATCTTCAACGAGACCAGGTTGCTCAGAGCCCCGTCCAACCTGGCCTTGAATGTTGCCTGGTATGGGGCATCTAAATCTCTCTGGGCAACCTGTGCCAGTGTTTCTGCTGTATCCCTTGCCCACATGATGCAATATTAATTCATACTGCTAATATAGCTAATGAATATATTGCTAATTGAATTCCTGCAGCCCAGGGGGATGGCAGCTGTTGGTCACCCCTCGCACAGGAGTGTGCGTGGTGGCCACGGCCAGGCTGCATGCACCCACTGACCCGTGGCATCCATTACAGAATCCCAGAATCATCGAGGTTGGAAAAGCCCTTGAAGCTCCTCCAGTCCAACCATGAACCTCACCCTGACCGTTCCCAACTCCACCAGATCCCTCAGCGCTGGGTCAGCCCGACTCTTCAACCCCTCCAGGGATGGGGACTCCCCCCCTGCCCTGGGCAGCCCATTCCAACGCCCAACAACCCCTTCTGCAAAGAAATCCTTCCTAAGAGCCAGTCTGACCCTGCCCTGGCACAGCTTGAGGCCATTCCCTCTTGGCCTGCCGCTGGGTCCTTGGCTCAAGAGACTCATCCCCCCTCTCTGCACCCTCCTTTCAGGCAGTTGCAGAGGGCCATGAGGTCTCCCCTCAGCCTCCTCTTCTCCAGACTAAACCCCCCCAGTTCCCTCAGCCGCTCCCCATCACACCTGTGCTCCAGACCCTGCACCAGCTCCGTTGCCCTTCTCTGGACACGCTCGAGTCATTCAATGGCCTTTTTGGAGTGAGGGGCCCAAAACTGAACCCAGGAATCGAGGGGCGGCCTCACCAGTGCCGAGCACAGGGGTCAGATCCCTTCCCTGTCCCTGCTGGCCACGCTAGTGCTGATACAAGCCAGGATGCCATTGGCCTTCTTGGCCACCTGGGCACACTGCTGGCTCATTATCAATCCATCCCCCCCAGGTCCCTCTCTGACTGGCAGCTCTCCAGCCACTCCTCCCCAAGCCTGTAGCGCTGCTGGGGGTTGTTGTGGCTGAGGTGCAGAACCCAGCATTTGGCCTTAGCAAAACATTAGCTTAGACCCAAATTCCCCTTCAGCTCTAATGCTTTGCAGAAAGCTGTTTGCATCCTACAAAGGAAAAGCTGAACGAGAAGCCTCTGGGGCTGCAGGAGTCGTCCATCTGACGGATGGAGATGCAACCCGGTGCTGTGCCATCGAGTAGCCAGCTTGGACCAGTGGGACAAGGGCACTTTGCTGCAAGGAGACAAAGCTCCTCTGTCTTCAAGGGTGCTCCGGCAAACACCCGGGTCCTGGGGTGGAGCAGCATCCTGTGCACTTGTAAAACTCATGTTGGCTCGCAGCCGCTAGAAATGAGATGCTGAGGAAGAGGAGTCAATAGATGGTGCTCTTCTTTCATGCAATATCACAGCATGATGTTGCTGCTGAAAGGGGTGTCCACCTTTCCCTGCCACTCTCTAGGCATGGGGGGTGATGACCCCCTCGTCCAGGCCATTTTGGGTCTCTGCCTCTTGCTCCTCTGCAACTGGAGAGTCTGCTCTTCCCACCGGGTTATTCCCCCCTGTTGAGGAGCTCCAACCTCCCATCCCCAAATTAACCAAGTTCTGTGGGTCCTGGGGGGCTGCCTGTGCATGTTGCACAGCCTCTCTGGAAAGAAAGGAGTTATGCAGCTGTAAAATATTAATAATAGGGGTTTGAGATCTAATAATGCCTTCCTGAGATACCACAGAGCCGATGAAAACTGATAAAGTTTATTTTCTCTGCAGTGCATTATCTGTGTGATGCAGCCCTCCTTGGGAGGACAGCTCAGGGTCACTTGGGTAAAGAGTATTTTTGAACGCAATGATGTCGCTGTCTCCTACTTAGGAAAATGTGTCTCTGCTGCTAGAGCTAATAAAGCGGTTGTTTAATTATTATTTAATGAGCTTCTGCAGGGAAAGCAGATAATCTTCCCTTTGGAAACATTAAGTCCCTCTGCCCAGCATGTCCCGTTTCCTAGGGCTGGTTGTCCCACCCGTCAGACCCCAACAAGAAATGCCGGGAGGAAAATGTGGCTGTGCCTTTCTGGGCTGCTGCTGCACCACGACCCTGAGTTGGAAAATATCCCATTCAGAGTTTTCATCTGGGAGCTTGTTGTGGCTTTTGGGATGAAAAGAGAATGGCGAACCCATCAAAGGTCTTTCCACCTCCCCCAGTACCTTATACTCTCCTTGGATGTGACTTTGCAGCTGTCCTGGTCCCCAGGCTGCAACACTGTAAAATCCAAGTGTGAATTCACACCCGTTTGCAGCCAAGACAGCCCTAGACATGGATGTTCAGGGCAGCTGAGGCTGTGTTCACCCAGACATCCCCGGGGAAGGCAGCGGGAGGGACTGGCAGCAGCACCTGGGCAGGGTGCAGTGCTTTGGCCAGCTGAAGGGATGGACTCAGTCCTCCAGAGCTTTGAAATCATTTGAAATCCAGGTATTTGAAGAGGTTCAAAACACCTGTTTGGCTGTTGTTATTTTTTTTTTAAAGATGCCCACAAATGGCTTTTATGGGGGCTATAAAGTGAACTTGCAAAAGCGTGTGCAGAATAAGGGTGCATGATCCACTGAGAGAACAGCAGCTCATGGAGTCTCATGGCATTTGGTCCTGAAAATGTTACCTCCAGAGACTGTGGGTTATCAAGCAAAGCAGTAAAACACCTTCAGCATGAATTGTCCAGACCCAACACCTTACTTCAGCCTTGCTTTGCCCTCTTCAGCTCATCAAAAGTTCAAGGGAGGCAACGACGACGGCCACAGCAGTCCTGGAGCACTACCAAACCAGGGCTCCCAAGGGCATGTCTGAGCCTTGGAGGATCCATAACTGAGGTTGCTCTGCTTGGACCTTTCCCTCCTTGACCTTTTTCCAAGCTATCAGGTCCCTGAGGAGCCCCCGGGCTTCCCACCTCCATGTCACAGCCGCAGACGGAGAGTGAGAGGAGAGGGAGCTGGAGAGGCACCATCTTCACAGTCCCACCTAAAAGCTTTATAAATTGGACTCTGCATCTGAGCAAGTCCATCTGCAGATGGTCTCGGAGAGGCTTTTGGATTTTATGAGCAGGGAAATGTATGAGCAGGATTAGGGCTGGTGGGGGGGAGCCAGGTGTCCCAATAAACTGTGGGAATGCTGATTTTTGAAGCTGTAAAAGGTCCGGGGGATGGACATCCAGGGACCTCTTTTTGAGAGAGGCAGTTTATGCCACTCTCTGGAGATCCTGCAATACCTTGTTTTGCTGATTAAGGATACCAATTAAACTCGGACACCAGAGTGAAAAGAGTAGGGGTATTTTACTAGCGATAACCAAATAATGTAACAGAGTAATACAGAAAACATGCAGTAAGAAAAGGCAGAATAGTGCACTAAAACAAATAGGAAGATACAGGGTAATGCATCAAATCATTACTACATGAGAGAGGGAATAGCGATTAAGAAAGACCCATCACCACTTGCACCCGTTCCCATCATCCAGACCCGCAGGCGCTGGGCAGCCCCGGGTGCAGCGAGGATTTGCAGAGCCTGTCCCGGCAAGTGGGGAGCCCTACGCTGGGTGTCCACCCGTAACTGAGGCACCCAGAGTCGCTGTGAGCGGGTCCGGCCTTATATGCTAGAGATCGGCAAGCCAGAATAGCTGGCACCTTTGTTTTGAGCAGAAAATTTCTGCTTTCATTCTCCTGTTGGATTCCACCCAAAGCCTGGCCAGGGCTCAGGCGGGGAGACCACAGGAGTTTCTAACAAGGCCAAATACTTGGGTTCTCAGCCTTGAACAAGGCTGAGCAAGGAGAGTTGGACACATTCTCTGAGCATTTCATCCTCACTACTGATTATACTCTGTCTAAGCTGCATCTTTCACTGTGAGCATACATACTTTGTTAATGACTACATGCTAAGTGAGCAGCTTCGGCTCGGGGCATGTTGTTCAGGCTTCAATACTTCAACACTTTAGCGCTATTTACATCAGCATAAGTGGGTTGTTATAACTTAATACAATACCCACTAGCACAATTGTTAACAGTTATAAAATATACAGGATTCATCTATAGGTCAACTCTGGCTTGGGCCTGTTGTCCAAGCCTTAGCACTTCCTACCTCCAGCAGCGGTTGGTGATGTTTCTATCACCTCCTTCTGCAGAGGTGACCGAGAAAAGCCTCCTGGAGTGGATCAAGCTTCTGGAGTGAGTAAGGCGAGCGTCCTCACCTGGGTTCTTGGACATATTTCCAACTCCACAGGTTAAACACAGCCCCTCCAGCCATCTCCTGGTGGGGACCACATCCTCACGCTACATCCGTCTGCCTCCACCAAAGATTGTGGGTGTCTCCTCAGATGCAACGAGATAAACCCCGTCTTACTTTGCCTTGGTGGTGGGTCCTGGTGACTCCTGAGTTGCACAACCTCCGCACTCCTTGTCACAGAAAAGGGACAATCGAGTTTTTCTTTGCTGATGCATTTCCAGAAGTTCTGTGGGCACACATGGGGCACTGTCCCCAGCCGAGCCGGCAGCAGATGGAACAAACCCAACAACCAGGGGCGAGGAGGAGGAGGCACACGCAGCGAAGGCTGGTGGGGCTGAGACAGAGCTGTGCCAGCAGCCAGGCAGAGCATCCACCCAGGTCCAAGCAAGGAGAGGAGATCCTCCATGCCCACCCCCCGAACACAGCCCAAACACACAAAGGCACCAGAGGAACCCCAAAGGGACAAATCCCAGTTTCCCTTTGACAGCTTTAACTGGGGCTGCCTGTTCATTAACTCTTCTGTTTTTTATCTGGAAATGTCTTAGTGATTAATGCAAAAAAAAGCAATGGGGAGAGTTATTGAAAAATAAATAATCTGGAGTTATATAAACAAACACTCCTGGTCACAAATCCCAGGCTAATACCACAGCTTTGAAAGTTAAGGAAATAAATGCAGATAAAGCAAACGGAGTAAGAAAATGAATGTAAGGGAAAAACCCCGGAGGGATGGGACCCTTGCACCGAGCAGAGAGGGGACAGAAGCCGGGAGACAGTGAAAGCCAAGACCGGGACTGGGACTGCGAAAGCAGTTTGCAAAGCCCTGTATCAACAAACCGCATGGACAGCTCTGTCATTTTTGGATTGCAATTTCAGGAGAAGGAAATTAAAAAAAAAAAAAAAATCAAAAATCCTATTGAAAGAGATTGCAAAAGTTTTGGTTAAAATGTACTCCGGCTTTTGAAATTGCAGCCTAAGCCCCACCTCCACACACCCATCCCCACCTCCAGGCTGGGAAGTAAAAGTAGTGAATGGCCCAGCAGCGGCTGCCAGAGGAAAACTTTTGCTCCCAGTGCAGTGGGATTGGGATCGGGAGAGTCCTGAAATTGTGAGTATGGCAGCACCTGCCGCTGCGAGGAGATGCTGAGGCTGATGTTGGTACCGAGCTGGCGCGGGGTCTGCCTCTGAGCTGCAGGACGGGTTTAGGGTTTGGTAGATGTGAAGTTGCTCACACTCTTTTTTTTTTTTTTTTTTTTTTTTTCCCCCGTGTTGTTTTGCAAGGCTCCGTGAACTCATTTGGCTCAGGAGCTGGATTTTTCCAGCAGCTTAAAACCTAAAGGGGGGGGGGGGGGGGGGGAAAGGAGCGATTACAAATGTTCTGCATGCCTGTTCCATGCCGGCTTTCTGCACATGTATTTTGTTGCTTTCTCTCTGCTTATGCTTATTTATTTGTGTCTTTTTTATCAATAAGGCAGCTCTGCTTATGTTCCCAACCCCTGAGGCTGCCACAGTTGGTCTCTCTTACAGTTTTGCTTCTTTTTTTATGGCAACACCTCTTCTGAGCCCAGGTCTTGGTGGGCTCTTGGGGAGGATGCCAGGCAGGTGTGGACCTGACCTGGCCCTGGACTGGCCCAGTGTTGGTGCCACCCAGGGACCCTGACCAAACCCAAACTTCTCCAGCAGCACATTGCTTGGCAGAGGAACCGATTCACCCCGAGCCAAAGCAGGATCACAGGGTCGGTTACAAAAAGCTGATGTGACCTTCCTGGCTTTGAAAAAAATTCGTGGCAGGGAGCAGGAAAGGGTTAATGCAGGGGGAAAGCCTTTGTGCAGCTCTGCAGGCTGTGGGTGAAGATGCAAAGAGCCCAGTGACCCAGGGGTTACATCCCTCTTGATTGTTATGTGCATTTGCTGCTCGGGAGAGGTGTGGGCTCAGCCTGGGGACAAGCCCTGGGTTCAGGGCTGAGCTGCTGCCTCTGCCCCCTCCTGCCAGCATCCTGCTGAGTTTTTCTCATCTCGGGGGAAGCAGCCGTCTTGGCTTCTCCTGCCTCTTGCAAATGGTGGAGCTGGTGTGTCCCTTAAAGCCTTGGAGGTGAGAATAGCCTGCTGCTGACCAGCCTGCCCTCCCTGAAAACCCTGATTTTTAACAGTGGGAGGTGAGATTAGATGCTGGAAGAAGGCTCTGTGCTTCTCACAGCCCAGCGTTGGTCACGCTCGCCGCTTCTCACAGGTTTCAGCTGTATTGTCTCCACTGGGCATGGGGACCAGGGGGCTGGCTGTGCTGGGACGGGGTGGGCAGATGTCCCACCCTGGGAGGGGGCCGCTGCACCCCTCGGCTTCCAGCCCCTGCAGATCTGGGTAGCCAGGGGCAAGGCTGCCCCTTCCTCAGCAGCAGATCCGGACTGTAGGGAGAGGGAGCGGAGATTTATTTGGGGAGACCTCAGGGTGCAGACTTGGGGTCACTCAAGGATGCTTTAGGTCCATCTACAGAGGCTGTAAAACCTGTCACTGGTCCAGTTATTGAGCTGGTTTCTCTCCCTGTGTACAGCTGCACCCTGGATCTCTTATATTTCTGGTGTTTTGGGCAATTACTGTGTCAGAAAAGCACATCCCTCCCTCCCTCCTGTCTCACTCCTGTCTGAGGCGCCTTCTCCCTGTGTGTTTGGGTTTGCAGCTGTGCCACGGGCTTTCTCCAGCTGGAACCCCCAACAGTGCACTGGGAAACGGGTGGGATCTCTGGACCATGGTGCTATCAGGTCCTGCTGCTTCGTGTCCAACTCAAGCAAGCTCTGAGCTCTTCACTCCCGTGCTTAGTGCTCCAGGGCCACAGCAAAAAGGAAAATGCTAGTCAAGGATGTTGGAGTGAGTCAAAGAACAAGGGCAAATGAGGCAAAAAAGAGACAGAGGGCTGGTTATGAGCAGCACCGAGGATACCCAGCCATACAAACAGGTCAGAGCTGAGCTCCTTCAGGAGCTTATCAAAATTCACAGCTATATTTCATCCCTTGTATAACATTTGTCTGAGGCAGTACAGCCCACGGTTGCTGGTACAGCTCCAGTGGGCAATGGAGCATCCTTTATCCAAGCTCCCATCAGGATCTGATTTCTCACCAGTGGTCCAAGCTGTATCGATCTGCTCCAAAGGACCTTTAATCAGTAACTTGCAGAAATTCATGGCTGCATTTCTTTTTCATACCCTGCCCTGGTCTACGGTGTCTTGTGCTCAGGCAGAAGATGCCAGAAAAGTGAAAAAGCATTAGAAAAGAGCATCGCCTCCCCGGCTGAGCTGTTGAAAAGCCGTGCAGCCTGAGCGAGGGTTTGCCCCCCACCTTGTTTGCACAGACATGTACAAACCTGGGCTCTGCTTTGGCCAACTCCCTCATCAGGTTTCTGAAGGGCTGTTGGGGCAATCACTGGCTGTGGTTAGCTGGACTTGAGAGCTGGCTTAAAAGCCCTCCTGACTCCCAACGCTCCTGGTTGTTATTTAGTATTTGGTTATTTTGCAACATACTCTTAATTTCTCTTCATTTTCCCTCCTTCCAGTTTTCTTGCTTTTGCCAACCATGCTGCTGGGCATGGGTGACATTTCCAGGCTCTGAAATGCTTCGTCCTGGCTCACCCGAGCAATCCCAACGCAGCCGTTGAGCCTTGCTGGGCTGCTTGGTTTGCTGCCTCCCCTGCAGAAACCCAGGAGTCTCTGGGGACCTCGGTCTGTTCAAAAATAGATCCCAACCCCCCTTTCTCTGTGGTTACTGGCTCCCAGTTTGGTCCCAGTGCCTCCCTCAGGGTGCTGGTCTGCACTGTGCTGCTGTTGCTGTAGCTCAGCAGCACATCCCAACTTTATCCTGACCCTGCTGTACTTGCCTTAGTTTGAGCCATCCTGTGGATTAAAAACTTGGTGTCTCTAGCCATTACCTTGCTAAGTGTGGACTTGAGGGATGGCTTGGGAGCCTCATTGCCCATCCCAGGACCTGACATTAGCTCCCAGGCTTTGAAAAAGTTAATTATCAAAAGAAATAGAGACAGTGGTGTAAGGCGCTGCAGAGCAGTGAGTGACGCAGGGAAATTCTGTCTTGAAACATGATTCAAACACTGCAAGGCTCTGAAATATCCTCTGGGAGAAACTGATAGCAGGTGGATGGTTGGAAAAACCCTGGGACGAGATCTGGCCTAGGGGTGCAGGCGAGGGCTTGCCACCCTGCAGACAGACAACTCACTGGGACAAGATGTGGCTCCAGCTGCCAGTCTGGGGACTTCCAGAAAATAGTCTCCTTTTTCCCTGGGCTTCCTTGATCTGTCTGAGTCTGCCAGCCTGCACCTCCTGTCGGGGTGAGCTGGAGATGCTTCCTCCAAAGGGTGTAAAAAAACCTGGCAGCAGGGAGACAAGAAGCAACATCCCTCCATAATAAAGATGACTTTCTGCAGTCCATTAATATTAAATAATGGAAGAAGGATAGTTAGTTGTGACATGAATTAATTCCCCCTGCTACTCAAAATATCAACGTTTCTTCCCTTTCCCATGCCAGCCCTGGACGGCTGCACTGGGTTGGGGTTTGCTCCTTGTTCCAACATTGCCCCATAATGTCACCAACAATCTTCTGGCCACAGCGTTTCCTCATGGTTGTTTATAACCAGCTGTTCTCTGCCTCGCTTTTGCTGGCTAAGGAAGTTTTTCACTTCTCCTAAGCTCTACTCTCAGTTCCCCATTCATCGTAGCAGCATTTCTCTGCACCTACCCTTGGATCAATCCCTCTTGCGTGCGGGTGGCCGACATCGTTCCTAGCTCCTGGTGAAGTAAATCTTACTGGTCTCACCCCAAAATTTGGGGATGCTTTGATTGCTAATCTATGGATTAGTCTGGAGGGAGAAGAGTTGCCCTTCAATGTCCTGTGGAAATAAATGGGTAGGAAGAAAGCAGATGGGTGCGGAGGTGCTCCTCATGCAATACTCAGCATCAGGGTGGGGGATCAGGCCCGTGGTCCTGGGCAGACTGTGTGTGCAGATGGAAAATCCTCTTTCTGTTTCATTTTTTGGAAGTTATAGACAATATATAGTGAACAGCATGTGGATTGCTCCAGGAAGAAATGCTCCAGGGAGCTACTGGGGCTTCCATTCCGGCTGCATGTACCAGGGACGGGGGTTTTGCAGCGTCTCCTGCTTTTCATTTTGCATAGCTTCCCCTTCGAAAAGTTAGTTTTTCTCATCGGAGCGTGTCTGCATCCTCTGGCTGCAGGAGCCCCTCTGGCTGCTGCCTTTTTCTCACTTTCATACATTTCCTCCAGCTGCTCCTTGCAAACGGCGCTGCAAAGTCTTACAGCACTTCAGAAATACTCAGCAAAAAGCCCGTCTTTTTCTCAGTCTTCCCTCCTGTCCAAGCATCAGTAAAGTATGGAGAAAAAAAAAAAAATTAACAGAAGGTATTTACAGTGTATAAACCCCCAAATTAGAAAAACTCTGGTTTGGGATCACTTTCCTTCAGACTTCTCTTGGCAAATGTTTCTCCACAGATCGAGCACTGTGTCTGCAGCCTACAGAAAGGCAGGTCCCCGCTGGGGAAAGGGCTTTTTATACTTCATTCATCATTTTAACTCCTATCCTGAGGTTTTGAGCTGCTTGGAGCGGGGAATATTTCCCTGCCAAACACACAGGAGGTGGTGCTAAAATAGAAAATCCCCACCGAGGACACATCGCTTTTTTGTGGTACACACCTCATCTGTTCGCCCCCCATACAAGAGTATGCTCAGCATCTGGCACGGTCCAGAGCAGAGGGCTTTTTATTCAATATAGTACATAAAATGTTACAAAGAAGGAGTAAAACTTGCAGAGCCCTGAGATCCCTGTCTGGCAAATGTCCTTGAGCTGAACTGCATTCACCCACAGCACAACTGCCAGCACAAACACACCCATAGTTCACGGGGAGAAGCAAGGGCAGCATCCTGCGAGAGCTTGGGATGCAGCAGGAGCAAGTGGGTGCGGGAGGGGGGTTCCTGGGCTTTCCAGCTCCCTGACAACTGTAGCCCTGGGCAACCTTTGAAAACAAAACCGTGGGAATGATTCATGGCATTATGCAATTCCCAACCTTGGTGTTTATGTAACCAGCTGAGATTGGGAATCACAACCACACCACCTCCCTCGCCCATAAGTTCAGCGATTCCTTCCCTCTGTGCTGCTTTTGCTCTCGGGTGCTTCACTCTCTTGCAGGCAAGGCCACCCCAGCCCATGAAATGGGTTCTGTCTTCTTCCCAAGGATGCATGACGGTGGCAACTTCCACCACGCAGGTCACCCAGCACACGGGACAGCCCCACGCTGTGCTTACAGCATTGCTGGCCTTGATCTGCAGGAAAGCTGCATGCTCCTTCTGAAATTACCACCCAAAACCATTTTTTTGCAGTGGGGAGATCCTCTCCTTATATCCTGCCAGGGGATGAGTGCAGCTGACCTCACATCAGACCCCTGGACTTTGCGCAGTGTCCCCAGGCTGAGTATGTTGTTGCCTTTGCCGTTAGCAAATACACCGTGAGGACGTGACTGGCTGTCGTGCTTCTTTTGATGGCCACGTTGGGTTGGGGTGGGCCATGGAAGCAATGGTTGACCACAAGTGTAGTGCAGGAGGTGCTTCAGGGGCAGATGTCCCCAGTGCAGATGTAGGGTCAGGCGAACTCCACAGCTGCATGACGGCATCCGCAGCTCCAGCTCCTCCACGTCACCCTTTTGCAGTGCCTCATCTCCACGGGGGATGGTGTGAGAGTTTCCATCTCTGTTTCGTACTGCCAGGTGAGCTCCAACCCCTTCACCGCATCTTGCAGTGCTGGAGCAGGTGAGGGCCCCTCCAAGAAGGGCTCCAGCATCTGGCAGGATGTGCCGAGGAGGGCGGGGAGCTCTGTGAGACCTCATCACAAAGATGGGGAGGAAGGCTTCATCCTTCCCAAGTCAGAGGGGGTCAGGGCTGGCAGGGACCTCCAGAGAGCAGCCGGTTCTGTCCCACGCTGGGGCAGGGCTGGTACCTCTCCTTCATCACCCGTGGTGGTGGTTCATGGGTTTCAACATCAGTTTTTCTCTTTCTTCTAATCTTTTAAAATCTCAGTAACAGATTTCCTTTTGTTTAGCTTCTTATGAGGTTTCTGGGATGTGTCATCCCTGGCACTTTTCTCATTACAAAGAGTCACCGAGCTGAGCTGATCTCATTTTCACTTTCTTTTTGCCAGTTGGTGCTAGATGGAACCAGCTTTTGGGCACATCTACACATCCCTTTTATTTCTCAGTCTTTTTCCAGGGAGGGAATGATCTGTATACACTGTCTTTTCCTTCTGTTGGATTATAAATCATCTTTGCACCCACATTTTCCAAACCAGCTTCCCATTTCACACAGGCATGCTCATAAATACACATACACTGTTCCAGTTTTACCGCTGGTGAATGTGAATTATCTAGAAATTCAGCAGGAGGAAGACAGATTACGGGATATTTGCTGGCATTTTGTCTCCCCTGCTGGGATTTAATTTGCTGTGTTACATTTGCCGTTATTTACTCAAGCTCTGCTGAGCCCAGCGCGTGATTTTCCTTGTTCAGCTAACAGGAGCTGCACTGCTATTAATAAAGGCGTTGCGATAGATTTATGTCCTCGGGAATGGGACAAGACTCTGGTGTCACCAAGCCCGGTCCCCTGCTATCGCAGCCAGGACCATTGCGCAAGTTCCAGAGAAACTGGGAGGTTTTGGGGTACTTCCGCTGCCCTGGTGTCAAAGGAAGGACAGTTTGGGGACAAGTGGAGCATCTTAATCTGTGCTGCAAAGGTTCAGGAGATTATTTGGCCAAGCTCTGTACGTATGGGGGTTATTCCCCAAATTGTAGCCCCCCTGCTTTGCCACTTTGCAGGTCGGTGTCTCCTGGGAGCATGATGAGATGTCAGGCAAGCAAGGCTGTAATTAATGACAATATTTTATTGTAGCCTGGTGGCATCGGTTGGTGTGGGACTGACCTGCTGGCACATCCCAGCTCAGCTCCCTGTACCCACAACACCCGGGGCTTGTTGTGCGAGGCTCTGCCTTCCCGAGGGATGCTGTGACCCAGGACAGGAATGTGGAAAAAGCAGGGCTCTGAGGACAAATCCTTCATCCGTAGTTGAAGGAATGATACTAGCTGGTGGATCTGCAGCATCAGGCTCCTTTGCTCTCTGAATGAGCATCCATCCATCATCTTCCCTGAAGTGTGTGAGTAAATCCCACGGGTGCTTGGTAGCTGCAGGCTGGGGTCCTGCTGCAGGAGCCACTCCACCGAGGCCCTGCACTGAAAACATCGGTCACCCTCGGTGAAACCTGGCTGCCCGCACGCCTCGCTAAGACTCTTAAGCACCGCTGTTGAGCACAGAAAGTCCCTCTGAGTTTTATGGGAGAAGCAATTTTGCTTGAGAGTTTACTTGCAGGCATAGAAGGAAGCAATTTTCTGCTTCATCAGGGTGCAGCGCTGGCGTTAAAGGGCTTTGTGCCAGGGTCAGTGACACCGCTTGCGGTCACGGATCCTGCCACCTCTGCCTGTCACCCCGCATCTCACTCGACACCAGTCTCTCGGTGGCTGTGTCTCCCTAGCAAATGAATGTCATGCTCCTGTGATTTGGGGGAGAAAAGGTGAAACACAGTGTTGAGAGCTCCAGCAGAGCAGCGTTTGGCGTCAGGAATACCTCGCTGGGCTGAGATAACACCTCTCCCCTCTGATGATGTGTGTAAATGAATATAGCTGTGTCGGCGCTGATGGATATAGCTGCACACGAGTGCTGAAATGCCAGGGCTGGCTGCAGCAGCTGCTTTGCCGTGGGGCTTCACTCCTCGTGGTCGAGGAGGGGAAGGGAGGATGAATAGTGAAGTGTTTGGATGCAGGTGTTCAGAGGGGTTTCTCAGAGCAGAACTGCAGCACCAGGCTAGCGAGAGGGGAAGGTGTGACGGGGAGCAGCTGCTGGCTGCCTTGTCTCTGCTTGCTATCCATGGTGAAGACCACCCCAGGAGGAGGAGACCCCCACTGGGAGGGGTTCAAGGAGAAACATGTCTTTGCCATCACTCCTTGCCTCACCACTGTGTTTCTCAGAGGTCCCTTCCCATCCATGTACGGGGTAAACTCATCCCTTCAGTGACCAGGAGGCCATCAGCTCGCCAAGCAGGCTTCCAGGAGCTGCCATGTCCTGATTAACAACTTGCTGGGAGCTGAGGGCTGAAGTCAAGACGTGGCATCTCCTCCAGCTTTGCAGAAAGGGCCCATCAGCAGTGCCAATAGACCAACGTGCAGAAACCGTGTCTCTGGGGTTGGCTGGAGGGGGCTCGGGAAGGAGGGGGGATGAAGGCAGCTCTGCCCTCACTCCTGCAGGCAGGGATTTGCCCGTGGCCGTTGGCCACAGCCTGGTTCTTCAACCACCCCAACCCTCTAGACAGAGTTCCCCAGCTCACAAAGAGCAGACTCATTAAGCACAATGTATAATCATGGTATGTTGTGCAAATACAGCCTAATTGCTCTCGGGTAGCTAATTAAAACAAGTGGGATGGCCACTTTGGGCTTGCCTTTGTAAAGGGTGCTGGCCTCCTGCATTCACGAGGTCTGCAAGAGCCTGGCCTTGCAGACCCAGGGTTAGTTCCTTCCTTGCGATGCTGCAGATGCGGTATCATTGCTTGCAAAAATAAAAAGCCCTTGCAAAATGCTTTTCTGGGAAGGAGCTTACTCACCTCCTGCAGCTGTAAGAGGCACCGAAGCTGCCCCCGTCACAGCTCCCTGAAAACCAAAGGCAACGTTTTGTTGCTTGGCTTAAAACTCCCACTGCGTGTGGGGTAACCTTGGCCCGACACCCTCCTGGTGGTTTTGAGCTGGATGAGGTGGTTTGGCACGGAGCAGATGCTCGGCTGGAGGGATGCTGTGGAAGCTGTTAGAAAGTCCAAGCTCTTGTAGCAGCATCTCAGCTCGTGCTTTGTTGTTGAGGACAAAGTTCCTTCGTGGGCACAGCTGGGTGCAGGGTGCAGAAGTTGCAGGGAGGAGTAAACAAGGCTCTTTGCAGCACCCCTTCCTCCCCGGCACGACCAGGGAACAGCACCCGCTGTGCTGTCAGCCCCCACTATTGCAACCCACAGCCTTTGCCTGTCCCAGTTTATCCACTGCTCCCCAAACACTTCATAGAGGCAGGCGGTATCTATTCCCTGGCTTGTTCTTGGGGAAACTGAGGCACAAAGAGGGGAAACAACTTGCTCTGGACTCGAGGTTGGGAGCAGGTGCTGTTGGGCCTGACCCTGCAAGGCTGGTCTAGGAGCAGGTTTGGGTCAGGCTTTCTGAAATCAAGGGGTGGTGTCATGACCCAGACTGGGAGCCCAGAGAGTCACAACTGTTCTGTGATCCCCTCAGGTTAAATTAAGGTGAAATGACACCAAACAACCAGTTTAAATGTTTTACTTGCAGTAGAAAACAACTAAAACTTGGAAAAGGATAGTAAGCAATGTGGTTTTTTATAAATCTATAAGAAAGAAAATAAAGGAAAGGAAAGAAAAAGAAAGGAGAGAAAGAGAGTCAAAGAAATACAGATCACTGCCCCTGGATCCAGGGTTGTCTCAGGTCTGGTAATCTTGGGTGGTGGGTGCACACCCAGCTGTTTCTGTCGCCTTTTAAACTCATCAGCTGATTAGCATACTAGATGAGGAGGGACAGGTATTCCACAAACTCATTTCCATGAGAGACAAGGAAAAAGGTGGAGCAGGGGTTCTGCACATGCATTGAGGGGAAAATGGGATGCACCACCCCTTGTCCAATTGTGGTCGTACTCACACTGCCCACCTTTGGCTTTTCCTCTGTTCCCACAGATTTTTGCTGCCCTCATGCTGCTTGAGCAGTCATCCTGCTCTTGGAGCAGAAATGCTCACCTCTTATCAGTTCTTGTCACCTCTTCAATGGCGAAGGTGCGAAGTCATCAGCAAGGCAGGCATGGGGTCTGGCTTGCACAATAGAGCCAGTGATTAGCGGTACCCTGGTCCAGTTTCCCCCCTTTGAGGCTTATCTAAGGACTTTGTTAATGCCACAGCAAGGGAGGGGGGTGCATCCTTCCATACACTCAGCGCTTCCTTGGGTGACCTTCCTTAGACTAATCACAAAGGCCACAGCTTGTCCCTGAGGTTTTCTGTATCGATGAATGCTTGAGGCATTAATTCCTTCAGTTCCTTACAGGTGGCACTCCGGGATTGCCTATTTCTCCCCTTTTCCCATTGTGCTGGCGTGGCCCCTGCATGCTCCACGGGTACCACAGCGAACGTGCTGGGATGCCTGGAGCAAGGCAGGAATAGCAATTCCCGCTCTGCATCCTCTTCCTGGGGAGCTGGAGGGGGCTTGGGCCATCAGGGAGCTGCAGACCTGAGACAGGAAAATCCCCACACCAGTCCCATTTTGCTTGCCTCTCCCCTTACTCTGATGCAGGTAAATCTTCTGGTATTTGCTGCCTCATCCCTCCTTTCTGCCTCCTTCCCATGCCGTACCCAGCCTGCAGCACTAATCCTGCAGCACCCGCTCTGCTTCCTTCCTGCAGAGAAGTGGATTCAGTGAGACCTCTTGACCTTACTTAGGAGAAATTGCATTAATCAAAAATAATCTTTCTTTGCATCTGGAGATGTCCATCCACTAGGAGAAAAACATGGCTCTCACCAAGCAAGTGCCATCCCCAGAGGGTGCTGGCATGGCTGGGCTCGATCCAGTCAAAGGAAACAAGAATTAGACTGGCCTTAGCACGCTGCTGTCTTCATGCATTTCATTTTTTTTTTTTTATATCAGTTAAGCCTTACCTGCCTTTTAATTTGGTCTGCTCATTGTCCTTTGTGCTGCATCAAAGTACTTCTCTGCTTCATTTTATTCCTAAAGAAGCGTTGTGGATGAACGGTATCTCAGGTTATTCTCATTTTTAACTGCTGGCACCCTCTGCAGCATTTCAGATCTCTGCCGAGTGTTTCCCCTCAGGTCTCTTGGACTCGCACCAACCCTCCCTCTTTCACAGGCAATGCACACTCCCAGGAAATACTGCAACGGACGTAGGAAACCTCGCCGAAGGCGAGATGAAGGTGTGCGGGGTGGGCTGGAGTCGGATGGGGCTGTGCATCCTTGGCCACCGGCTGCTGACAGATGATGCAGGTTGTCCTTAAGGACACCCCTGGAGAAAGAAGAATCGAGTTCTTCCATAGTGATGTGGGAAATTTGGGGTGATTATGGTGCATGGCAAAGGGTGAGGGGCTTTTACACCCTGCTGGGGCAGGGATTAGTGGAAACATTTCTACCAGTGCTTCCTACCATTTCCTACTAACAAGAAGACTACGAAAGCTGGTTAGGGAAGAGGTTGGACTGATTCTGGGTGTAGCAGCTTCCTGGACACCCTGAAGGGTTAAAGGCTGCACACAATTAATGGAGGGCCTGGAAAGGGTGAGCAGGGTGACCAAAATACTCCTACAAACCACAGCATTTGTTGTTTGCAGGTCTAATTAAGTACATTTTTTGTGAGTAGGGCTAGCAAGGACGTTAATAGAGATAACCAGGGAAAGAAGGTCATTAAGCCTACAGTGGTTACCAGCTCCATGAACATGCCCATGCTCAGAAAACCAGGCTCAGACTCCTTTTAGTTTCCTCTCTCGCTACCCTGGCACCCTTTTTCTTTCCTCTGTGTCACTCCTGGACTTTCAAGAGGCTCCAGCAGCAAACTCAGTAGCTGTAAATAATTCATCACAGTGCTGCTCCCAGAGACAGACAATATTGGATGCCATGGTCCGGAGACAGGCAGGTGCTTTTGTTCCTGCACTGCTTAACCCTCCAGGGGTTAAGGGGAGCTTTTCATGGATGCTTTAATTTACGATCGAATTTACTTTATTGATCCCGTCCTGTATTTTGTTGTAGCAATATCTCGTCTCTTGAAATGGGGCTGAGGGCAGCAATTGCTTTTTGCAGAGGATGCCGTGGAGCTTGTAACTCAGCGGTGTGCAGGTCCCCCTCTTGAATTTATTTCTCCTGTGCACTGCACTTAAGGGTTGTATAAACACCACAGTTAAGACAGGCTCCTCTTTCTAGAATTTACATCAACCCGTACATTTGTTAATTTGTTTGAGGCTACGGTACTTGCTCCTTTGCCTCTCATCATGGGGGAAATAGAATTACGCAAAATAATAATGTAAAGCCTTTCACCCCATTTGCTGTAGAGCTTGCAGATGCCGCTGAGATGGAAACATCTATTAGAGTGTATGAACAACAAGCTAAAGCCTAATGGGTTTAACATGCCTCCAAACAATACAGCTTCCTGAGCAGGAAGTCTGCGTACTAAAAACCCAACAAAGACATCATCCTCCTGCACATCATTCACTCCACAGATGTAGCCGGTGAGAGGAGAGGAGGGAGCGCAGGTCTGAAGGGAAAGCGGTGAGCGGTGCAAGGAGGGGGATGGTGGCTTCCCATGGATTTACATTTCTTTGTGTGGTTAAATTTAGGTGGTGGTTGGGAGCCAGGAAGCAAGCGTGGAAGGATTCTTCCAGGGGAGATGCAGGTGAAAAAGAGAGGCAGGGAAGAAGGGCATTAATCCCTTGGAGACCCAGTGTATGGAGGGATGGAGAAGGACTTGCTGAGCCCACCTCCTGCAGGCAGGAGCTCCAAAACCCACCCTTATTTAGGCAGAGCAATGGTTGTCTGTAGCCTGCTCTCGGGAAGGTGATTTGGCCAGCCAGCATCTCCAAAGGTGCTTGATCTCATATGCGCAGTTCTGCATGTCACGCCCCAGTGCGACCAGTACAACCCAGCTGAAACCGGTTACATTCTATGATGACGTATAGCAGCAAGTGTGACCTCAGCCACAGCTGGTGAGCTTGGCCTTGCCTTGGGGGGACCTTCATGTCTGAGCAGATCCCTCACACTTGGCCCAAGACTGCTCCAGCACAGTTCAAGGGCTGGGCTAATGCTCGGCTGGGTTTTACCTCTCACCCCTTTTCCCATCTCTTCAGTACTGCAGGTATTTTTCTCACTCCATAGCATTGACCTTCAACTACAATGTCCCTGTGTAATGGATATTGCAGACATACCTAGAAAGTTAAGGCAGCTTAATATAGTGCAATAGATAATGCAGAAGCTGGATCCTGGTCTAACCAAGGTTAGACTAACAAGGTTCTGTCTAACCAAGTCAGAGGAGCTGCTCTGGGGCTTGTGGAGCTGTACTACCATGAGAAGGAGAACAAGGCTCAATGAGATTTGCACCAGCACAGTGGAGACTAGAGCCTGCCCCAGGCACTGTATGAAGGAGACCCTGGGATGCACGTTGTGGCTGGGGTTCAGGGTGGAATTAGGGGAGGTCTGGAGATTAATTGCTTGTTAATATGTTTATTAATTGACACGGTTGATCTAGGCATGTGGTTGATACCAGACAAAAAGAAGCCGAGATGTCTTGTGTGATTCAAAGGTCTGAAGGGGTTGATGAGAGCAATTAGAGTCCCATACCTTGAGACAGTAAAAATTGCCCACCTTCCTCCTATGGGTATTGAAATTCTGTGATTCTGTGATTCTGTGAAATGATTTTTACAGGATCACAGAATGGCTGAGGTTGGAAGTGACCTCTGGAGATGGTGGCAACACTCCTAATGCAGCCCAGCTGGCTTTCCTTGCTGTGAGGGAGTGTTGCTGGCTCATGTTCAACCCCAGGTCCTTCTCTGCAGAGCCAGAATGTGCTGGTGCTTGGGGTTGGTCCTCCCCAGGGGCAGGACTTTGCACTTCTCCTGGCTGAAGTTCATGAGGTTCTCCAGCCCGTTGAGGTCCCTCAGGATGCCCCTTTCTCCAGCCTGTTGAGGTCCTTTGGGATGCTCATTTCTCCAGCCCGTTGAGGTCCCCCTGGATGCTCATTTCTCCAGCCTGTTGAGGTCCCCCTGGATGCTCATTTCTCCAGCCCGTTGAGGTCCCCCTGGATGCTCATTTCTCCAGCCCATTGAGGTCCCTCAGGATGCTCATTTCTCAAGCCTGTTGAGGTCCCTCTGGATGGAAGCACAACCATCACTGTGTCAGTTGGTCCTCCCAGTCTTGTATCTCCTGCCAACTGACTGGGGGTGCACTTTGCCCCATTGCCCAGGTCACTGATAAGGATGTTAAACATCAATCACCCAGATAATGTTTAAATGATATTGTCCTTGATTACGTTGAACAGCCTTAGCCCCAGTTATGCTCTGGTATGGCTGGAATTTGGAAATACTGGGATCCCTGCCCAGCAGTACTTTGTTGTTTTGAAATGAAATAGTTGATAATTTTTAACCTCTCAGGTGCTCTGGTGATTAGCATGCTAGTGTTTTGCATGCTGCTTTGCTGCTTTGCAGAAGCAAAGTGCTAAAGAGCAAGTGAAAAACACAAATAATAATTGCTTACAACGACGCGTGGGTGTTTGCAAAGCATGACAGGATTTTGCTGCGCTAGGCAAGGCGAATTCAGGCAGAGCAACTTAGCATTGTGCTGAATGATTTATTTTGGCAGGTGGATAAAGCAGACCTGACAGAATGACAAGTACCGCTACGAAGAGCAGCTACCCGGATCGGTCCCAGAAAACACTCTGCAGGAACCCATTTCTCAGTATCAAGGTAAATGCCTCCTGCTTTCTCTAATCCCCCCTTAGATTACTGGCCTGGTAAAGAGGAGTTTAGCTTTCTGCAGAAGGCACTGATAGGATTTCTGTTTGCCAAACGTGTTCGGAAAATGGCAGAAATGCCACCGGATGTGCAGCCGCCTCCGTCCAAAGGCAAGCAGCGGGACAGCGATGTTGCAATGCAGGTTTAACTTTCAGCTTCTGGTGTATTTAACTTCTGTCAGTGAAACTCCCAGACCACAAAGCAAACACTTAGAAGAAACAAATCCCAGATCTCAAAGCAGCCATGAGCCTTGGTCTTCATGGAAATAATTTTTCTATGATATCCATGATAAATGCATGTATGTAACGGGGGCAGCAACAGTGGAGGAAAGGGGGAATCGATGCTCGCTCTTGGGGCTTAGCACAGAGCAGCCTGCAAAGCTTTGGGTATTAGTCCTCATCTAGGCAAGGAATAGTTGACTTAAACCCTGCCTTTGCTTGAATTTATTCACTGAAAACATATGTCCTAAGCGATGATTCAGGTCCGCTGCCCTGCGGTGCTGCCTGACCCCAATGGAAGTTCACCCGGCTCTTCCTTGTTTTGCTGTTGCGTGTCTGGGGCCGGGCAGGGAGGTGGTTCCTCCACACCTCCACCCCAGAGCTCTGCCAGGTCCGGTGCAGGCAGCCAGACGGGTGGACTTCATGAAGCCCTTTGGAGAAGCCCCAGAAGTTGGTTGTGGTGGGAATGGCAGGGGGTGGTGGTCACTTCTGCACGGCGGTCTGATGGCTGCCCAGGGAAGGCAGAGGACCAGCTCGACTTGCTAACATAGGCATGAAGCCATGTTCCCTCTGTCCTGGGGCACCCAAACCACTGAGCCATGGGAAACACTGGGCGAAGGTCCTTTTTTCTCCCCTTATCAAAGCTAGGAAGAAGCGTGAGACTGGATGCAGTAGAAGCTGAGATCTTCTGGTGGTGGGGCCAGTGCTGCCTGTTTGGGATTAGCACATTGGTCTTGAGCTTGCCTGCAGACACGCATGGCCTCTTGCTTCCTACCTGCGTCTCTGTCGGTGCCAGGGGGGCTCCTCAGCTCCTTATTTGCATTCTCAGTTGTTTGCAGAGGATCCTGGGTTACAGAGGTGGTGGGGAATCCCTTTCTCTTCGTATAGTGCTAATGGCTTTTTTAAAAAAACCCATGTAATGATGATGATCACACCACTCGTGCAACTGGTGGTCTGCTGCAAGGTACTTTTGGAGAAGTGTAGCACCACTCAAATGAAGACAAGGTGCAAACATTTAGATAAGACAAGCATTTGCAAAGTGGAAATAATAATCAGCGTTGACCACAGTGATGTCGGGAAGAGCGAGTGCTCAGCTTGCATCAGAATCATGTTCATATTTCCATCTTCTTTTCTACAAAAAGGACATTTCGGGAGGTTTGTGCTCTGTTCTCACACATCAGAAGGAAGCAGGAAACTAAAACTAAGCCAGCTGTTGGTCTAGCTGGATGACAATTGTTCAACGGAGCGTATCGTTTGGCTTGTGAACATCAACTTTCAAGATGCTCTTGTTTAAACAGAGATGACAGGTACAGAGTGTTTTGCTGTGGGAATAGACTGCTGTGAGGTGGGAGCTGGAGACAGACGTCTCGGGGAGCCAAAGGTGGTCCGATGTGGGAGAAATCAAAAACTGCTGGGTGAATAAACGGAGAACAAGATGGAAAATGCTTTTTTCTGTTATTATGCAGCCACAGGTTTGGGGATTTTCTCCGTACACATGCAGTATGCACATACGTGATTTAACACGAGCTTCTCTTAGCATGTCACTGCAAGCGTGTGCGGGAAATGGTGGTTTCATTTCCTCAGGAGAGTTGGTAGTGGCTTGGTAAGATGGGAGGTCAGATTCCTCATTCTTTCTGTTGTCTTTTCATTTAATTTTAACATAAGCCAGAGCCAGTCATATAAACCTCGCTTCGGCTGAATGTTTGAGAAGCTCTTTGCAGAACCATGGGCTGCACCTGGGGTGGCTCCCTCTGTCCTGCACCATCAGATTTGTTCTTTTTTGGCTGAACAGTTGCAATTTATCAGTAACCATAGCATTATCATCAATTTATTGCTACATTCAGTGTAGCTGGAAGCGAATTACCTGTCTCGTTAGAGAGTCTCACCAGGCTGTGGAAAAAAAGGTGACAGCCAGTGTTAAGGTCTTAAGATTTCTCTGTCACTTTTGTGGGGAAGATTTTGAGTTTTGGTTTTTTTTTTTTTTTTTACAAATGCTGGTGAATTTAATCACCCTCATCCTTTGTGACAGAGGGCAAATGAACTCAGAAGTCACTGAGGCAGAGGGTTACCAGAGCTGCAGAGGCTGGAGGCACAGGAGAGGGGAGAGCTCGGTGCCATACAGTCCTGAGGTTTCTCCCTCAATCCTCTTTTCAGTCCATTCAGCTGGGGTTTTTTGTTGGTTTTTTTTAGTTTGGGTTTTTTTTTTTTTTATTTACCAACAAGATTATCTTTAAAAGTAAAGTCCCACTGATTTTTCCTTGTGGAGATATTTGAAAGGGGTTTGAAACTTCAAAGATTAAAGCTGCTGAGGTGCAATGTCAGCTCAGGTCTGGGAGCAGAATCAATATTTATTTCGCTGAGCCAAGGTATCTGTGAAGGTAGAGGTAGAGGAAACGCTTGGCGGGGAGTGTTGCAGGCCAGACCTGGGTCGGGCAATGGGCAGCTCTGAACTGCCCATGTCTGCTGGAGCTTATGGCTTTCTGAAGGGTCCCTGTGTTATAAATGCAGAGGCAGAACCAGAAAATAGTTTTATAAATTTATTGCAATAAGAACAAGCTCGGTACGCCGGGGAGCAGGGGGCTTTCTGCTCCGCACCCACGCACACCAGGTGCAGCTGTGCCACCCTCTTCATAGTCTACCCTCATGCATATTCACAAAATGGGCATCATTCTCCCCAAAAAGTTTTCACCTCCAGGCTGTTCAAGCGCAATAGTGTTTCTCGAACCTTCCTCAGTCCACACATGCGTGGTAGAGTCGAACTTTCCCGGGTCTTTCTGGTGTTGCTGGGGGCTTCTGACAGGGTCCCTCCGGTACTTTTCCATTGCGCAATAACAGTCCATAGGAGTCTGTGTTTACAGAAGAACTCTGAACCATTTTAACAACAAAACCACGGTAAATCTCCTTTAACTTATGTACATGGTAAAACACCAGCAGCACACCTGCTCCTCCTATTAAAGTCACTATATATATATTTTTTTTTAACACAAATCACCACCATATTCTTCACAGCTGGAACCCACCCGGAGAAGGACAGACAGTGAGGGATTTTGGTGGAGACCAGTTCTGTCCTGATGGACACCCTACTGTTGGGTTTCTGCTTGGAAAGCTCAGCAGGGAAACCTGATGAATCCATCCAGGTCAGAGCAGCCTTGCAGGAGGCTGCAGGGATGATTGCAATCCCAGCAGGCTGGCATCAACCTCGTTGAAGCCATTGCCAGGCGTTATCCTGGCTGCAGCCCGTGGCCAAGAGAGCAAATCCTCTCTTCCAATTGTATGATTCTCATTAAACTGCTGAAGGACTTGTTTTTACCCCTAAGCCAGAGGTGGCGTGACCATGCATGTCACCAAAAGACACAGTTATACTCAGCACAGGATGTTTTCCCAAGATCTGGGGTTTTTTTTTGTTGTTTTGTTGGTTTTTTTTTCTTTCAAGAAGTTAGGTCACCCTGTCCGGTTTCTAAATGACTTCCCTCCGAAAACATAACTTCAAGACTAGGGTTTGAGTGATTCTTGCAGAAACACAAAGCTATTGCACAATGTGGTTTATGTGTTTGAAGTGGCTGAAGGACCAAAAATCACAGCGCTGCAATTTTTATATATATATCCAGAGAGAGTGCATCATGAAAACTAATTGCCACGTGTCAAAATGCAACTGAGAGGCATAACTCAAAGTCGTCCTTCTGGGGAACGCTCCTGGGACTGATGGTCCCTGAGCCTTTAGAGATACCTGGCATGAATTCCTACAGTCCCTCAGAGCAGATTAAATCATCTTTGCTGCTGCATCCCTTAAAGTCCAACATCTTGTCTTGGTTTCAAGGAGCATTAAGCATCCCATGCTGGACACACAAGTGCAGTCTTGCCAAAGAGACTGCACCGGGAAGTGCAGTCTTGCCAAAGAGCCGCCTCCCTGCAGGGCTTTGCAAAGATGTGGAGGAGAAGTTTGGGATCCTGTGATGGAGACTGCTATAGAAGGAGACATTTTTTCTGAAAGATTACGTGTGTTATGGCAACAGTTCACCTGCAGATGAAGAGGAATCAGACTGAGAGTGATGACTCACTGGGCAGTAAAGCATAATCCGTTGTAGTCAATATAAAGAGATTTTGTCCAATAAAACTGGGATATCTCGAAGACCTGAAAGGCCAGTTGGACATCTGAAGACTGTGGTTGCTCATGGGGTCCCTGCTGGGTTGTTTGAGGTGCACATGTTTTCAGGCATCGTGCCGTTGACGAGATGGGTGAAACCCCTCCTGGTAGGGACACGCGTGGGAAGGTGAACGGCCCCAGGGGGATGCCATGGTCTCAAAGACATGTGTTTCCCATCCCTGCTAGACCTTGCTTGTTGCCATCCTGCACCTCGAGGATGTGCCTGAAGACCTTCATGCCCCAGAGGTGGCTTCCAGGTTCATTTGCAGACACAGATGTGGC
Organism: Strix aluco; assembly: GCF_031877795.1. NCBI lineage: Eukaryota > Metazoa > Chordata > Aves > Strigiformes > Strigidae > Strix > Strix aluco. The sequence goes on along the minus strand of NC_133932.1, from coordinate 136,950,356 downwards.
TCCAACACCCCTCCTCAAGGGATGGTGTGCATGTTCCCACTTCCTAAAGCTATCGAGGAGCTGGCTGAGGGCATTCACCCTCTGTGGGAGCTCCAGCCCTTGATACTTTCTGCTCTGTGCTGTAGTTCAAGAACAAACTAGAGCTGTTCCTACCCCATGCCTTTATTACAATAGGATCTGTGCAGTGGCAGGGACTTGTACCCACTTACATGCAACTGGTTTCAATTAAACTAGAACAAGCTGATTCCTCCCAGACTTATTTTCTCCTCTCTGTAAGCACAGCCCAGCGCACGGGATTTTATCACATGCCAAGGCACAAAACCTTTTCTTAAAATAGCAACAAAAGTCTCCCAAACCCATGGAAACAGCGTGATAGGGACTTCCCTGTGACAACTGGGGCAAGACTGTGTGTGCGGCTTTCAGTGCCCTTACATGGAGGATTTGTTGCCAAACTGCATGATCAACACTAGAAATACAATGGAAGCTTTGTAAGAAGTTTTTTCCAGACCACCGAGGGAGGAGATGTTGGTGTTTAATCCCCAGTTCTGCAATTTATTGGCTGCTTAGAACTGAGCCCGTTTCTCTGTTCTCTCACATGTGTGGAGTGGGAGCAGCAATACCTCCCTGACACAATGTAAGGCTTAGGAGAGCAAAGCCTGCAAAAATATATTCAAAAATACAGATAAAAGCAGAAAATCCATGACCTCCTCTGAGAGTGTGCGATTGCAGAGAAACTCCTCGTTCAGCGTGTCACAGAGTGGAGACGCTCTCATCCCACTGCTGGTTTGTGGAGGGTGTAGACATTGAGTTGGGATGTCGCTGCCTGTGGGTGAGGGCATCTCACCAACGACCTGGTGAGGATGCTGCTCTTCCCTCTGGGGCACTGGGAAATGTCTTGGGCACTCTCCATGCCTCACTGGTGGTGGAAAGCAGCAGTGGCACATCTCTGAAGGAGTAAGGTTGCTCTGCACCCTGGCACTGCAAGGGGGTTGTTTTTGGCAGGGGTACATCAGTACCAAGGACCCTCTGCCCCTGGTCTAGTGCGATGTTTGGTGTTATCCCAACATAGAGCCTGAGCAGGCTCTTCTGATAATGCTTCACGGATGTTTATTAAAAAAAAAATCCATTAGAAAACCTCTCCCTTCCTTCCTCCTCAGCCTACGCAAGTGCTCGTTTGGATTCTCCAAGTTGTTTTAATTCTACTGATGTAGAGGGGAAAGGATGTGAGCGTGGCTTGGCCCATAATGGAAAAGAGGTGCCAGACAGCTGGGCTTCCTTCTGGGACCACCCAGCTCCGGGGCTGCTCCTGTCTTTCTGTGGGTATGTCCTGCTGTCAGGGCCCAGATCTTGGGAAAAGGGTGGTGTCTGCAGGCCCAGGTCATCTTCTGATCTTCTCCTGCTGCTGGGGTAGCCCATCAGACCCAGGCTGGCTGATCCCACCAGTCCCAAGTCCAGGCGTGGAGGGACTCCAGCCTCAAGTCCTTGGGAAAAGAAACTAGACGGCACAGAAAGAGGATGCAGAGGGTCTGCCGTGCCCTGTGGCATGGGCTGTCTCCCAGGTCTAGCTGAGAAAGGTGAAGAGTGGCTTCTGAGTCTGCATGGAGTCAAGCCCTGCACCAAATATCACGGGAGGTCCCAGAGGAGCCCCATGATAGACACACTGCTGGGGCTTGACCACCCGCCACCATCATCACAGCTACAATGGGGCAAACTGGAAATCACACACTAGGAATTACCAGCTCTCTACTTCTCACTCATTAAAATATTCCCCAGCCTAAGAATGCCCCGTGGTTAGGGTGGTTGCCCACAATGTCCCCCTGAGGAGCAAGAAGTAGACTTGGCCTTGCAGAGCTTTAATTGCGAGACCTCCTACTTTGCTACCTTAGGAAAATAAATCACCATCATGGAGAAAAGGGAAGCATAGAAAGTCTGGCAGATCCTGCAAAAAGCCGAGTTTTTCTGTGACATTTTCCCAGAACCAATTGACTTAGAATCACTGCAGAAGCTGGAGAAAATGCAGGCGATGGTCTTCACATTCCTGTTTTTTCCTTCCTTCTCAACCATTTGCATCTTGATTTTTGACTTTCTAAATGTTCCCCTGCTTGCTCTGGGGTCCTGACTTGTGTCTAAAAACTTTTGTGCAGCAACTGGTGCAGTTACCATCTGGGTATCCAGGTTTTTTTTGAAAGAGCAAAGACCGAGGCTCTTTCAACACACAAAGTGCAGAAGTGTTAGATGTTGGCTGCTCTAATGTATTTGGTTGTTAGAACTAGTTTTTAAAAAAGGCATGCATTGAAGAAAAGAGATTGAAATGTTTAATTAAAAACTGTTATCGACAGCTTGATCTTAGGAAGCTCTGCTGGGCAGCCTGTGGGGATTTCCTTCCCTTGGTTTCATCCTGTTGTTTGCTGTGGCCAGATGCCTTTGCAGCTCTTTCACCGCCCCCACTCCCTCAGTGGGACACGGTGCCTACCTGAGGGTTCTTCTGGGCTGTCTCTAACCCCACCAGCACCCGGTTTTACCCAGGCTCCCGTCCTCCGCCTCCAGTTTCCTTAATCCCCTCAGGATGTCCTGCCTCCAACGAGCTCCTCAGAGCCTTGCACTGACCCAGGTTTGGCTCTTCTCTGTGTTCCCCAGGACCTGCAATACTGCTTGTCTCCTACAGAAAACGGAAAGATAAGCCTAAAAAAAGGCACCGCAGATTTCAGCGAAGGAGCTCTCTGCACTCCAACTCTGGATGTTCATCCCCTGAAGTCCTGCCCTCCAGGCTGTGGCGTGGAGTGCATCCCCCAAACCCGAGCAGACTGGGGGGACATAGGTGGTGATTGTGGGCTGAAGAAAGGCCCTGATACTTCTTCCAGTGTAGGGTTTTGGTCTGGATGACCAGAGCTGCAAGCAGCAGCTTGCTGGGAGAAAACCAAAACCCTCTTATGATGGGCATGGTGGTGTTCCTGGGCACATCCCCGAGCCTGCCCTGCACCTTCACCCCAGCACAGGCTGGGGGAGCATGGCTAGGCACATTGACACCAATGCCCGCATCGGGTCCTCCAAGGATGGAGGGGCCATTTTGCATACTGAGACCCCAAGCAGACCTCAGCATTACAGCTCATCTGGCTGTACCTCTGAATTATCACCTACTCCATGACTTGGCCCTGGACCAGCTACTACTTTCCCAAAAAACTGGGGAGCTGAGGACTGGAGACCATTCCCGGCAAGCATTTTGGGTGAAACCACCCTATTTTGAAGGCTCAGTGAGTTTGGTGGGATGGACGCAGGCTCTTCCATTCCCACCAGCCTTGGCAACAGAGAATGGCCCCCGGCCTGTTTCATTGATAAGTATAGACTCAACCTTTGGGGCTCAACCAAAACTAGGCTTGCAGCCATGCATTGTAATGGAGGAGACCTGAATTGTGGCTCTTGGTGTCACACCCCTCTTTCAAGCCCGTGTTAGGCTTGTCATGTGGACGGGATTCCCAGCCTGTACTTTGAGAGGGTGGAAAGTGATGCTCTAGGCTGGGAGGTTTGTTTCCTGGGAGCTGATAAGCAGGCATAATTTGATTTTAGTGTGTTTCCTTCCTTCTTAACAACACTGTCTGCTGCTTCTCTCTCTTTTTGCTGTGAGTATGAAGAAGCAGACTCTGCTGGCAGGGAAGGATTTAGATGAAAGGAAGCTTTGTCTGTAGGGTTAGCCCTGCTGAGATGTCCTGGAACAGGAGAAGGGCATGTTGGTGTGCGTGTCCGTATGACCTCTGGCAACTTGGAGATGCTCAGGCATTCATGCACTGTGGCTCTTGAGCAGAGCTGAGCTTATGCTCAGGAAAATCTATCCCTCTGTTTACAAGGGTTGAGGGTCATGCTGGTGTCAGTAATGGTCTCTCCTTCCAGGCGTGAAGAGCATCTTTCCAGACCATACAAGTTAGACAGCCAGATGTCTTGATCAGATACAGAAATGTAAACAAGTGATTTTTGCTGCAGGACAAAACGCAGCATCATGTGTGCAGCCAAAGACAAACAGGGTCATGTATCTCCCCAGCAGATCTGAAGTCCATGAGTCTGTTCCTTCTTTTCCTGACAGATCACCAGACGCACTGTGATCTGATGGCAAACAGCCCCTGGAGCCAGGAGAACTGGGGTCCTTGCCTGGGGCTGACACCAAACCACTTCAAGTCCTTTGCAGGGCCATTTGTCCTTCCTGTGCTTTAGTCTGCCCAGATAGAGGAGAATAAAAGAGCAGATTTCCAACCCGTTTTGACCTCCTGTGCTGAAGGGAATGTGGGGTGGCAGTGGGCAGCTGCTGAGCTGATGTAAACCAACGTGCCATGAAGGTCCTGGATTTGCAGACCCGTTGGGCTGTGTGCTATGGATGCCTGGAAAAAAATGAATCTGGCTTCAACATTTCCATCTGACCTCATGCAGGCAGAGAACAGTGCCTGGATGTAGCCAGCATGTCATGCAGGAATGTAAGAGGTTTAGCAAAGTTGACTTGGGGAAAGTTTTCCTTTGGCTGGGTGACTTTTTCCTAGTCCAAACATGGTTGCACCCCTCAGTGGTGACTGGAAGGAGAAAGGTCCTGGACTGCATCCTGCTTTGCCTGATGTCAACACGTCGCTTTTAGTGGTGGTATCCACACCCTGGTGCTCCAGTTCTCAGGGAGCCGAGGGGGCTTGACCATCCTCTTGTTCCCTTTTTGGGCTGTAAAGAGTCTCTCTGCTTACAGAGCAGTCCAGTTTGGCTGTGACCCCACTTCAGCCCTGGGTCAGAATGAGACACAGCAGAAATCCAAGCCAGGCTGAGCAGCTTCTCCAGGCGAGACTCCCGCCTGAGGGGAGCTGGCTGCAAAACACGCAGAGCCAGGGAAATGCCCCGCTCTGGCCAGCAACTGGGAAAACATCTACCAAAAGCAGCACCTCGTGGCTTTGGGCAGCATCCAAGGCTGAGGGCAGCAGCTCTGCAAGGACCCAGGGATATTCAGCCTGTCTTACAGCAAGATGAGTGGTCCCTCTCCTTAGGGCATGCGACAGTTTGGGCTGGTTAGTTTATTTTAACGCATTTGGGGACTGGAAGGATGCCTGGGGAGAGCCACGTGGCAGCAGGGCAGAAGATTGCTTGCCAGCAACTTTCCCTTGCTGGGTACTTTGCAGACCTGTGGATGAAGGGGACGTGGTCTCCATCCCTCCTGGGACAGTTCCCTTGACGCTTGCAAATCTCCTGTGTGAGGAGCAGGAGCAGGGATGCTGCTCTCAGTGGGGCAGCTCGAGCCACACGTTCACCTGGGCAGCCAAGCACCAGTACGTCCCAAACTCTGGTGGAGATGAGGTCAGGTGATTTTCTGGGAGATGATGGTCTTTGACAAGGTTTCCTTCTGGGAGTAGAAAATCACCATCACATTTTCCCAAAGGAGACATGCCCTTTACATCCACAGCTTCGCAAGAAGGAAAAGAAATCAGAAAGTCTGAATTATTATCCCTGACTGTCCCCTGACTTTCTCTAAAGAAGCTGTTTGTTGCTGTGTTTGGAAGGGCTGGTTCCCATCCCAGAAGAGCTCCTGCCAGCACTGGGGATGGCTGCCTGTCTCGGGCCAGATGGGAATGAGAAGGTTATGCAACCTCCCACTTCTGCTGCTGGATCTTGGCATCGAGGCCAACACAAACAAGCAGCATCCCAACTGAAATGATCTGTTTGTCCAAAGCCACTTTCAGCTGAAGAAAAGACACTCTCCTTGCAAGTACTAACCCTATTGTCATTTTTGGCAGAGGACTATTTAATTGATCTGATTTCAGAAGACCACTGATGGCAGAAGCAGGGATATTATTTCAAAGGCTCATGGTCAAAGGTTCATGTTCAATAATCGTGCCTTTGTGTAGGACATGCCGTTTGTTATGTTGCAGCACACAGTAATCATGCTCTCTTTTTGTGTTGGCAGTTCTTTGTTTTCTGCCACGGGTTCCTGCAGCTTTCCCAGCTCCTGGTCTCTGGCTATCTGAAGAGCTCCATCTCAACCATCGAGAGACGATATGGCCTCTCCAGCCAGACGTCAGGGCTGCTCGCTTCCTTCAATGAGGTAAAAACCAGCTTGCTTCTCCTAGTCTACCCTGTGAACGCTCTCTCCATGCTCCTGTCGTTCCCTCGTGAGACCTCTTGGTCTGTGTGTGCTGCTGCAGGTTGGGAACACGCTGCTGATCGTCTTCATAAGTTACTTTGGGAGCCGAGTGCACAGACCCCGTTTCATCGGCTGCGGTGCCATCCTTGTCTCCTTGGCTGCATTCCTCATGTCTCTCCCGCACTTCATAACTGGACCCTACGAGTACGACCAGTCCATTGCCAGTAGGTACTCTAGGAACTTATTTTGTGCCTTTTGGGACAGATAAAGGAAATTACCTTCCCTCAAGGGGTTGGAAGTTGCAAGCTGTAGGTTTGTCCTCTAGGAATTTTAATTTTATGAGGATGAAATCATCTCAGTCCCAAGAGGCAATGGCTGATGGTGGGAAGCAGAGTCAGGGGACAGCTGGAACCACAGGAAAGCCCATAAAAACCACCAAAACACAGGCTGTGCCTCTGATTCCCCTTGTCTTCTGCACATCCATGCAGCAGACAAACACTGGGTAGCAGGGCTCTCATCCTCCGTGTGCTGAGCCAAGTTGTCCCCGTGCCCATGAACTGCTCTCTTATTTTCACAATTTAGATAAGATAAGGTCTCATAAACGCTGAAGCCCTTTACGGGAAGGAAATGAGGTACGGGAATGAGCTTGACTCAACCCAATGGGGTGGCTTTGGGGGTGAAATGCTGTTGTCTGCAGTGAAGGAACATTGGTTTCACACCTAACTTCTCCTGCTTGTGGGGCACCTCATCTCTCTTCCCCTGTCTAGCTGAGCTGTCTTTGAGGGAATGTTTTGAGGTTTTAGACCCCACCAGAAAATCAACCTCCTGTGAGAAATGTGCAGCTGTAAATCACTCATGGAGGAGCAGGTCAGGGTGGGTTTGGGATTTTTCTCCCTGAAAGAATGTGAAGGGATGAGAAAAGAAAGGAGAAAACCACTCTCATTACCTTCTCAAATACTGCCATGAGCTCCAGCAAGTCTTTCAGCTAAACAGCTTTTCTCTGGCTCATCAGAGAGAGCACAGCTGGTTCACGCAGCTGCAGCCACCAAAGGAAGACTTAATAGGTGAATAATTCATGGATGCAAACAGGGGTCAGGTGCTAACAACAGCTTGGAAACAATTAGCCATGCATTTCAGGAGGGCTGGTGCAGGTGGCCCTCTGTCGAGTTCCATATGATTTGGGGCATAACCATGGAAATCCTGCTATAAACACCACCACCCCCTACCCCAGTATTTTAAGGAAGATGAGGGTGCTACAATCAGCACTTTCACTTAGGCAGCTTTGTAATTTATTTCTGGGTAAAATGAGTTTTCATTTCCTGGGTAGCTATTCACAAAATCTGCAGTTTACTCACTTACTTTTATTGCACGATCTATCAAAGGTCCTGGAAGTGATCTCAGCTCTGCTTTTTCCATGGAGGTGGCTTTTTGTGGCATGCACATCCATCTCGCTGTGGACACCTGCAGAGTAGCTCTGAACTTTGCATTTTCTTTCACCTGACATCTACTGAGTGCATATCTATGTCCTTGCTGCTATCTTAGAGAAGTTTGATCTCCAGACTGAGCTCCTTAGACCTGCTCCCCTTGTTATTGCAGGCGTGTTCAGCAACACCACGGACCTGTGCCAGCCTGGGGTGCCGGGGTCCTGGGGGAACCTCAGCGATGCTGGCTGCACCCCCCATGCTGCCAGGGAGAACCACGAGGTTCTTCTCGTCATGTTCATTGCCCAGGCACTGCTGGGCATCGGTGGTGTCCCCATCCAGCCCTTTGGGATCTCCTACATCGACGACTTTGCCAGCGAGAGGAACTCCCCCCTCTATTTGGGTAAGGCTCGGGCTGCTGTGGGAAGAGGAGAAACCAGAATTAGGTTGATAACAAGGCCAGACAGTACTAATTTGCATTAATGAGAGCAGAGCTTGCTATAGATCTTCTGTTCTGCCCAGTGCTGGGAGGGTTTCTGCAAAAATAGTTTATTTGCTTCAAGCTTCGACAAAGTGCGGATGGTCCAGGAGTGCTGGAAAAGATGATTTAGGGGTGATGCTGGGATTTTTGACCAAAGAGTGATAAGCCGGAAAGGGACATAACCTCCAAAAAGACTTCCACAAGTATAGAGGAATAATCTGATCTCTGTGTTCACAGGAGGCAGCTATGGGCTTAGGATGCAGCAATGAAGATTAGTTTAGATATAGGGAAAATTATAGGAAGCTAAAAAAGCAGGAGCAGCCGTCTGGGAGGTGGGAAAGTGTCCTTCAGCAGAGGGGGTGCTGGAGAACAGCTTGGGTACATGGCTAAAAGGGATGTCCCAGGATGGACAAGATGGTCTTTGTAGACCTTTTCCAGCTGTTATCTATGACAACCTTTCAAACTGAACGGGACAGCAAAGGTGGCTCAAGAATAGGTCATTACTGTCAAGAAGCTGGAAGCACTGCATGAAATTTTGCTCTGGTAGATGCTCCAAACCTCTGAAATATATTTGAAAGGATCACCTGTAAGACAGGGGTTGAATCTTACATGCGTTTAATTTTTTTGTCAGTAATTCACATAGGAGAGTTTGCTGGTAACTTTTATCTCCTTAACCTTGTAAAAAAAACTTTGCATTTCCTGGATATCTTATGCCAAGGGTTACATCTTGTTCCTGGGTGTATTTCACAATTTCTAGGAGGCTGTAGAAAAGTGGCAGGAAAGATCTGAGTCTTGCAAAACTTTTCCTGAGAAGGGAGCCTGGAAAGCGTGGGGTTGTTATCCTTTGCGAGGTGCGAGATAAGAAAGCTGCCAGGGAAACAGCACGTGCTGGAGGCAGATGTGGTGGACCCTGGTTGAGCGTGGTCCTGCCTCAAGGCCCCCCCTGCCCCCTGGGGTCCCTTCGTGCAGGGCTGAGCCACTCTCTGCTCTCACCCCTCTGCAGGAATCCTGTTCTCTGTGACCGTCATCGGGCCGGGGGTGGGCTTCATGCTGGGCTCCACCATGCTGCGTTTTTATGTTGACATTGACAAAGTCACTGGAGGTGAGTGAACGCGCCCTCGGAGAGCCAACCAACACCCTTCACCCTGCATCCCATTTTCTGAGCCATCCCAAACCCCAAGGTGCAACCTGTGGGGCGGGGGCTGGTTCCCTTTGCCAGCTCCCTCCTCTGTTAAATCACTTCCATCACCTGGGAATGCTTTGGGACCGGTCTCAGTGCTTGGGTGGATGGCCTGAATAAGTGGGTCTTTCCCACCCAACTCAGTGTCACACACACATCTGCAGGGTTAAACCTGGCCCCATGGCTGCTGGAATCCTGTATTTTAATCATCCTTCAGACCTGGGGTTCCCTCACTCCTGGGCTGCTGCCAGGTCTGGTTACAGAGATGCCCATCTGCATTATGCTTTTAGAGCAGACCTGATTTAAATTCTTTTATGAATTTTCTGCCATTTGCCAGCAACAGCAGCAGGAACATTTTGCCATCAGCCAGCACTAGGGAGGAGTGAGGATGTGAAGGATGAGCAAAACCCAGAGAGAAACTTGAAAGAGAAAGATGAAGGGGAGAAATAAGAGAAAAGTACAGGACCCTGAGACATGAAGAAGCAGAGGGAGGGTAGGATGGGAGGAAGGTTAAAAACAAATAGAAGAGAAATGCTGGATAAGGTAAGAAAGGAACAAGAAAGGGATTTCCTTTTCAAATGTCTCTTCCTGGGCCGTGCTATTAAAGCATTTGTAGTCATCTCCTTTTTGGCTGCTCTTGAATCTTGGCCTGGAAAACAAGAGGGTTTTCCCTGGTTATTAACGGAGCAGACACACATTATGCAGCTCAGCATTATCCTCACGTGAGGAAAGGACGATGGATCCCTTGATGGTGAGCAGACAGCATCAGCTCTGGAGCTGGATGAGCAGTGGGTGTCGACGCTACAGAGACGTTAGCTTTGGCTCCCTCCCAGAGCCTCTGTCTCATTCCTGCTCACTGCCTTCACCAGAGGTTTTTTCACCCAGACTTTGTCACTATATACATTTATGATATTTGCACCTCAAGAGCACGCTCTAGTCTGGACACTGCCTCCTCCTATCAAGCGACGTCCAAGCTGCAGCCATCCATCCTCCTCAGCGGGTGAACCTTGGCGAGGTGTCTGCAGTCTCGCCTCACCTCTGAAGGATGAAGAAATGGGATTAGGGTCTGCTGTCTGCCCACACCCCGACGCTCAGTTCTTCTAAGCCATCTTCTGCAGATGGATGTTGAATGAGAAATGTGCCTGAGTAGCCAGAACTGGAGAACACCCAGTTTTAGAGCTATCTTCAGCCTAAAGATATCTTCAGCCTGCCGGGAAAAGCTAGCGAGCTGTGGCTGCTTAATGCTAAATCTAATTTAACCTCACGTTTTCCTAGAAAAAAACTTGGTGTTTATTCAGGAAGGGATTTAAAATTCCAATTTGCTAAATGCATGGTGCAGGAGGGAGATTATCAAATTTCTTTAACCTATCGCTTGTTGCTTCCAGAGATGGGAGATTAGATGTGGTGGTATCCACCGCACCGAAATCCAGTAAACTGATTGCAGTTTTAATTGCACACCCCACCCCAGTGAGAATAGCTCACTTCTGTTAAAGCTCACAGTTAAGGAAGAGGTTTCTGAGAGGACTCATTTCCTGGGATCGCTCATGAATACTATCTAACCACAGGTATCCCCTTTTTCTGTAGAAATATTTCTTGGTTCAGACTCACCCTGTTGTGAATTTGCATTCTGGCTTCTGCATATCCTGTTTTATTTATGCCAAGCACCCTCCCCACAGAAAATGTTATCTTTGGCTGAGTGCCCTGAGAACGACAGGAGAGGAGGCTGGGTGAACTGAAGGAAGACAGGCAGGAGAACGGGATATAATCCTCATTAAAGCATCTCTAAAGATTGGCTTCGTTGGCTGAGCTGCAAACCAGGATGATGGACCAGGCTGGTGGGCACAGCTCTGGGGTCCAGGTCCTGCTGTGAACAGGGGATCCTTGTGTGGATAGCCAGACTGTAAAAAAACTAAACCAGCACTCTTGGATGCTGAAAGTTAACTGTAGTTAACTCCATTTTAATCTTAAGAAAGGATTTTCCCTTCTGTATTGACAGACATCATGACTTAATCCCCTTGAGAATTTCCAAGCCTTTTCACCACATGGGTATCCCTTCCCTTCAAAAGCTGTGATGGGGATTCTTTCCTCCTCCTTTCCAGCTCTAGGACATCCCTGTCCCAGTTGTCTCCATCCGAAGGGCTGAGTGGGTTTTTAGACACCCTGGTGATAATTAAGAATGAAATGTGATTTAGCACTGTGGGATGAGTCAGGTGCAAATACTGCTCAGACCCCAGAACTGATGGCCCCCAGGTTGGGAGCCACCAGTTTAGAGTTGGCTGATATTTGGGATGACGGGGGCCACCCATCCCTTTGGTGCTCTGAGGTCCTTCCATTCACCTTTGATTTAATGCCCATTTCTCCACTTGTGTTGCAGATGAAGTCCAGCTCACGAACAAAGACCCACGGTGGGTCGGTGCTTGGTGGCTTGGTTTCCTGGTCGCAGCCAGTCTCGTGGCCCTGTCTGCGGTGCCTTATTTCTTCTTCCCACGGGAAATGCCGAAAGAGGTAAGAGAGGTGCTGCAGGTGCCCTTTTGGCATCGCACACGAATACCTCACGTATTTATATGCCTGTTCCTCCCTCGCTGCCGGCATTAGTTGCTGCATCCATGGGAAACACGAGGATGGAAGTGGTCGTGCAGTTTATAGCTGCATCCCAAAATCAGATGTGAGCTGTGGTTTGCTCTCACCTCCCGTGTCAGAAGCTCCTGTGTGCTGAGCAGGTGCTTAGTGAAACCCAGCGTGGTGCCAGCAGCTTAATGGTTGTGATAATTTCCTTGGTGGGGCACTGAAGTAGCGCCTGTGTGTTGATTCCTCTGCATGGGAACATATAGCAGTGGGCAAGCTCTGTGTGGTTCTCACAGCCACCCTCCTGGCTCACCTGGAGGTGGGACTCCTTGCCTTCCCCAGGGAAGCAACGGTCCTGCTCCTTCTGCTGCATCTTGTTTGGGCCAAAACCCTTGTTTCCCTTCAGGAGGAGCCACGTGTGCTGATGACATCGGTCCTAGGTCATAGAAAATATGAATAACGCATCAGGAGCCTTCCCTTAGAAGGGGATTGGACCCCGGGAGTGTTTGAAATACTGAGACTGGAGGGTGGTTTGTCTCATTTGCACTGTAAAAGCCCCTTTTCATCACGCACAGTCCAAGGGCCTCGGGGTTAGCTGCTGCTCCAGCACCCAGCTTCACCCATCTCCTCTTCTCACTGTGACCTCTTTGCTGGCCAAAAGGATTTTAGACACTTTCCAGCCCCTAAACCCCCTGGCTCATCCACAGAGATAAGTGGCAGGGAAAAACCTTTAGCAGCCTGTTATTGCAAGCCAAACCGATGTCTCTCTGCCTGCGGTTTGCTCAGGGGATGCTTGTCCGTGGCTCTTGCTGGAGCCCGTTGGTGGGACAGTACTTTGCTCTGTGCTTACTACCAGGGTTTTTGCTTCTCTGGAGCCCTTCTGAGTGCTTCAGTGCTCATGCCAAGATGTGAAACAGCTTGCGAGCTTCCCAAGCGCTTCGCTGGCTTCGAGTCCCAGTTTTCTGGCAACTGGCGTGTCGTGAGGAATAATACAAAACAAATTGTTCTTTTAGAGGAGGCAGCATGCTATGGTTTTGAATGATATTGAAGTCGCTGGGACGCCCTTAGGAGGTGAAATTGAGCTCATCTCAATGTCTTGGCCATGCTCTAGCCTGTGTAATTGTCTTTCACCTTGGGGCAGCATTGAAACTTTCTTGTCTAAACAAGTCCATGCACTGTCTGGTGCAGAATAATTCTTCATTTCTCCTGCCCTGCCTGAATTTCCACAGGAATGAGTGATTCTTAGGGAGATTTGGGTTTCACCTGCCTGCAAAAATATGACCTGTTGTACCAGTTGCACTTCTGGGGATATAATAAACTCCTGGGTATATATGCTGTGAGGTTTGCAAAGGTGCTGCGGTCCTGCGAGGTAATGGGGTGGAAACTGCTCAGCGCTTTGTAGGATGAGGGCAATACTGAATGCAATGTGCCTGATTTATCCTCGTGAAGCTTGGTTCGCTTTAGAGTCATTATGGATGATCTATATTAGCAGAACCTGCTCAGTGTGCAAGGGTGGCACTCTCCATCTCAGGAGAAAGGTTCTTTATTAGGGCTGATGGGAATATTAATTTCATAAACAGCTTTTGAGAGAAAATAATGTACTTCAAACTAAAACAACTGCACTTTTTTTGCAAGGGCTGCACTCTGATCAGTCTGAGCAGTTTTGAAGAGTTTAAGGAAGGATTGGTTGGATGTTGATTTGAAAAAGCAGCAGGAAGGTTTCACCCTGTTCTACCGGCTGATACCTGTGGGGAATGTTCCCACATAGCCGAGCATCTATTTATCCCTTTCCAGCCCAGACCTTCTTGAATTTCTCCCATTTCCCTCAGAAATCTTTTGGAAACTACTTACAGTAAAAAGTAATAATAGGAAAATAATCTAAGTGATGGCAAAATTCTACTCCCCCTTTCAGGATGGGAGATGCCAGGGCCAGCTGAGCCATCTTGTGCCTGTCCCATGGGGGTATCAACACCACCAGCAGCAGCAAGGGGCCCTACTTTAAAAAAAAAAAGCCTTTTTAGAAACTTTGCCAGATGCTGTTGTGGGTAAAACATCTGTCTGCTGTGGGAGCACTCAAACATTTGTAAGAAATCTGCATTATCACGGTGATTTTCTGTAGATACAGCAGGAAAAAAGTATGAATCAGTTTCTCTTGCTTGCTTGTGGAGTAAATCAGTGTTCGGCTACGGGTATAAGGGTTTTGCATCATGAAGGGCAGCCTCCTTTCTTTTCCACTGAGCTGGAGGAAGCAGCGTATCTCAGGTCACCGAATTACTGCCGTTGAGTTTGCTAGAGCCATGGTTCCCCTCCAAAAGAACATCAGCCAGGGCTACATTGCAAAACCTTGCAGAAGGGATGGGTAGAGTTGGTAAGACACGCAACAACAGGAAGGAAATGTGTGTCTCCAGGCACAAAGTTCAGTGTCGGTAAAACGTTGACCCCAATTTTGCCTTCCTTTGCCTCAACTGGAGCAGCCACCCTTTCCTGGTAGGTCCCCAGTGCTGTGGTGGCTCATGCTGTGGCTTTAGGGTTGCTTCAAGGTTTCCTCTCACAGCACAGAGCAAAGCTGTTGGTTCTTCTTGTGCTGGGCTCTGGTTGGGATGGAGAGGGGGAGATGCGGCATTGCAGTGAGGGAAGGTGGGACCTCCGCGGTAGCACGAAGGCTCATCCCCAACACACTGCAGAGGGGAAGGGAGGGATGAGGTCAATGCAGGGTTTTACAGACCAGCAGATCAACAGGAACAGCCATTGTGATAACCTTTGGGTCAACCCTGTCTAAATACAGCCGCAGCTTCAAAAATGGTCAGCATTTCCTTGGCTGCCTGCAGTTTCAGGGTTTCTGCCTGTCTGAAGCAGGAAAAAAGCAATCAGCAGCAGAGCATCCACAAGCTGCAAGCACTTGAAGGCATCCACTGGGCTTTTCCACCATGTTTGTAAAGCCCCAGCACAATATTTTACCCACAGCAAATAGGAAAAGCACAATGTGCTCTGTCCACAGAAGAAGCTGAGATGTTTCTGCACCACCAGCTGTGGGCGTCATTTCTGGAGGCCAAAAAGGAATTTCAGGTGCCCCAGGTCAAGCTGTCCTTGGGCCACTTGCTGTCTGCAGACCTCTGGGACCACACACATCTCAGTAGATGAAGGGGCTGCCTGGGAATAGCGTGCCCACACCAAGTTGTGGGAACATTTCCCCGCTGCAGAGTCCACCAGATGAGATCACAGCATCAAAGACTGGCCCACGGCTCAATCCTGCTCACTGCTGAAAGCACTATTTCTTTTCTCTGATTCTCATAATACCTTCATTTTCCTTTCTTTCTCCTGCCTCACCCTATACAACTCATCTGGGCCCTTGGTGGTTTCTCCAGACCAAGGACCATCCTTCTCACTGGGTATCATCCAGCAAACGCTGAAAAACAGCACAACCCTCTGTCTATTTGGAGACTTATTTGCCTCCCCCCATCAGCCAAGACAGATCTAGATTATTTATTCTACATCCACATTTCAGCTTCACCTTTATTTGATAGCTTCTTTCTTTGAAGTTCCTGGAATGGCTTGTGCACTTAATGTTAACATTAATGATAATGAGAGTTCTTTCTTTTGATCTTTTTTCATAAATCAGTCACTCCAGACTCGGAACATTTTTATTTCTCTGCTTTGATACTTGTCAGTAAGTTTCTATCACCAAAGTAGTGTGAATAATCCTATTTGAGGGACGATCACAGCAAAGCTATAAAGTTGTCAAGATCTCAGGCAGGGGATGAGCGGATGACGCTGTTACTGGACAAACTGTTTCCAGTCAAGACTAGTCTTTTTTCCAATAATTCCAGTTTAATTAATGAGCCTGAACCATTTCTTGGGGTTGTGTCCTGGATTGTGGCAAACTACAACCTTTGAGCATTTTCCAGTTGCTGAGGAGCCAAAGTTGAGCTCGAGCTTTACCATCTGTCAGCGATGTTATTGTATCCCAACCCACGCAGTGGTATTCTGTCTGCTAAAGGCTTTCCCAGCTCTGTGGGTGACATGAAAAGGGCTTGAAAAGGTGAAAGGTGCTCTCAGGAGCATCTTAAACAGCAGCGGGAGCACTGCCCTGGCTCAGCATTTCTCATTTGCGTGACCTGTCTTGTACACTCAATTATCTCGCGGTTCAGGTTTCGTTCTGTGACACTCCAAAGTCACGTAGAACCAAACATCCCCCAAATGCCGTACAAAGGGGGTGAGTGACACTTCCTCCTCGCCCTGACAAAGGCTCTCCTGTAATGTCAGCACATGTCATCTGCAAACAGATGCCTCATGAGAAAGCTCAGATGGATTTTTATGGGAAGCAGGTCTGCACATCCTGGTCGTGTCCAAGCCCTGGCAGCTCCTGTTCGCTGTCACGCGATCCCCTCTGGATACCAGTCCATCTCATCACTGCTTTCCTCCTAAGCCTCATTGGTAGGTTTCCAAAACTTATTTCTCTGCATGTTGCAAAGCTTTGTCTTATCTCCAGTCTATATTTTACTCTTTAGTTGGTTATTCTGATCCTGATTAAATGTTTTTTCCTAACTGTTGCTCTATTGGCGTGGTTATAGAAAGCCTTCCTTTAGCTGGGCGAGGGAGGCTAACTAGTCCTCTGCTGCCAAAGAGCTTCTCCATCCCAGCAGCCCTGCTTGTCACCCATCCCAGCCACAAGATGGTTTTCCCAGTGCTGCACTGGTCTGGATCTGGTCTCCAGTGGTGGTGCAGCAGGGTCTGCATTCCCCCAGCTCTTCTGGAAACACCATCCTCAGTTCTTCCTCACATCACACTTACTCCTTCCATGGCTGCACCATATGCTTGTGCAGAGATAGACCCAGAGCTACTTGTCATTCTCCTCCTCTCATTTCCAACACTTCCAGCTGTGCAGCAGAAATTGTTTTAAACCCTAAGTGCATGACTGTGCCCTTTGCACTAGGTTTGGTTCGGTTTCTGTCATTTCAGCCCTCTAGTTGCCTACTTTTTCCTATATGGTGTCCCAGCCCACTCTGTAGGGACAATTCCCACCTTCCTTCTCCTCTGCAGATTAAGTAGGACATGTCTTCTCACTATGCCAAGGGGGTTACTGAAAATATTAGCTACAGCTTCTGTGCCAAACCACAAAGGAAGCCGCCAGCACCTCTCAGCAGCTCAGTACATCACACTGGGATGCTCCGTTCTCTTGCTTCTATTTATCCATGTTGTCTTTACTCTCCTAAGTTTCACATTTAGCTAATGGTTACTCATTTGGTGCTGCATATTCTGCTTTGCCCAGTCTGCAGGTATTACATCTACTGCATTCCCTTTATTTATTTAAACACTGGTGGTGTTGAGGAAGGAGAATAGGCTGCTGCTGATCCATCAGTCTCTAACCCAAGGTAGTCCATCCATCTGGGGGACATGTGAGTGCCAACCAGAAGAGATGAGCAGGATGATGCCTCTTTTGTATTAAGTCCATCATCTTCATCCTTCCAGTACTTAAAGGGGGCTACAGGAAAGCTGGGGAGGAACTCTTGATCAGGGGGGTAGGGATAGGATGAGGGGTAACAGTTTTAAACTGACAGAGGGGAGATTTAGATGAGATCTAAGGAAGAAATTCTTCCCTGTGAGGTTGGTGAGGCCCTGGCACAGGTTGCCCAGAGAAGCTGTGGATGCCCCCTCCCTGGAAGGGTTCAAGGCCAGGTTGGATGGGGCTTTGGGCAACCTGGGCTAGTGGAAGGTGGCCCTGCCCATGGCAGAGGGGTGGAACTGAATGGTCTTTAAGGTCCCTCCCAACCCAAACCATTCAGTGATTCTGTGATCTCAAAGCTTCATGTGTGGCACTTCAGCTGGGAGAAATGCACAAATGAGGTGGAAAGGAACCATGCTTCTTCCTTGATGTTGCCAATGGGGGAGGTGGAAGGAGCAAGGTCATCTCCTGTGGGCTGGGATGGAGAGCCTGGCAGAGGCTAGGAGGTGAAATCCTTTGCAGAACAGAGGAGGTGGATTTCTGGAGCTGTTTCACAGCGGGGCTGGAGAGACGTGAACTGTGGGAGTGCTCAGGGCATGCAGCAACTTGACGGCTCTGTGGTGGCCCTGCAAAGTGCTTCTGCCGGGTTTTTCTGATGGGGAACATATCCCCTGTCATCTGTACAATATCTCTGGATTTTACTTTCAATTGTCCTGCTGGATAATCGGAGCAGACACTTGAGGAAAGGGGGGAATGCTGAGCTGGACGTGCAGCTCCGTCCTGGAGGAGATGTATGTGGCAAAGCAGAGGGTTAAGAAGTCACCCCCCATTTCCCAGGGCAAACCCATCTATCTGGGCAGTACCTCAAGCTGTGCAGTGAGGAGCCAGCAAGTTTAGGACCACAGCGTGCAGGCTGGATCAACTTGTTTCATCCTAAAAAGCACCTGGTGCACAGTGGCAGGAGAGGCCTGCAGGCGTGGAGAAACCTTGAAAAGGATGTGTTTGTGTCCTGGCTACATATGTCCATCTCAAATGTTTGGGAATCAGCGTTGCTGCTGGAGGTGGCATTGCTTGGCAAGGTCCAGGCAACACCTGTCCCTCCAGTCCTGAAGCAGAAGGTTTGTGATGAGGAGAAGCTCCTGGGGCTAAAATGCAGATGGGACCTCTCCTGCCCTGCCCTGAGGATACCCCATGGATGCCGGTGCTGCTCTCGGCTACATCACAGGATTGCACCAGCATGCCTGAGCCTGCAAGGAGCCTTCTGCCCTTCTCTAGGGTTGCTAGGGACTTCCCAGCCCGTGGAGGGTATTTTCAGGGTGTAAGCAGCTGACAGCTCTGTCTGGAGTTGTCCCCAGGGGTCCCAGAGGAGGTCGCAGGTCCAGGGTGGTGGGACGGTGCTGGGGCAGCAACTCGACCCTTCTGTGCAGGCAGAGACATTGTGCAACAGCGCTGGGGAAGCGAAAAATAACTTCTCCAGTTTCTGTCTTGGGACAGATTGCCTGCATTTATCCAAATCCTCCCACGTTTATTCAGCAGCGACCTGGTGCGCTTCCAGTGCACACGAAAAGCTGAAATGAAAATAACTGATGGGGAACTCTCTTAAATGCCTGCTCCAATTTGGGTTATCAGTTAATGGGGAAAGGTTAAAGAGCAGGAGCAGGGAAATCTAAGTCTTTGTCTGGAAACCTTTGTTCCTGGGGCTGCGATGCTCTGAGGCTGCCTCATTAAAGCTCCTAAAGCACCAGCAAACCCAGTCTAGACAGGGCATTATCTGGGGAGTAACTGGGGGCCAAGGGGCAGGGCGTGGTGGTGCCACTGGCATGTTACAGGAATGGGCTGGTCCCTACCTTCAGATTTTCTCCAGGGAGCTTTAAAGCAGGCGCAAACAGCGGCTAAAAATAATCATCCCATTTAGGTGAGCAAGGTGCCTGCTGGCTGGTTATTTTAACATTCGAGGAAATAGGGCCCCTGGTGGGACCTACACTTGCTGGAAGAGGCATAATGAAGTGTTTGTAAGGAGCATGACCTTGTCAGAAGGAAAAGAATTCTTTTTTCAAGCTATGAGGTTTTACATTTAGTTTGTTTAATATGAAAATACCTTCTCTGACCTTATTTTTCACTGAGCTGGGAGCGCCAGGTTCCACACAGCCAGAGGGAAACTCTGCAGAAGCCTCAGATTAAGCAAGGAAAACCCCTCTGTCATGGAGAAGGTCATTTATCCCTTTTTCCAGTGGTGTATTGGAATAAAACAAGACCACCAGCACCTCTGGCTGCCCTTCTCACAGGTGCAATAGCAGGAGGGTGAAAGCAGGAGCCTGGCTCGTAGGCAAGCTGCCTTCATTTGCCTTTCCTTCCTAGCAAGTCCAGGGCTCAGCCCTGCTCAGTCATACCTGAGGTGTTCACGTCCGTGCAGGGAAACGGGGGCTTTCCCCAGGCTGAGGTCAGGTTAGGGGTACTCTTCCTAATGCAAAGCGTGAGGGAGTTTCATTCTCCTTCCTCAAAAGCCTATTTGCTTCCTCCCTCTCCCCACCACGCTTGAAGTGACGGCAATAGATAAAATCCCGTTGCAAAAACATGAGATGCATCAAGAGCCCATTCACTAGGGGATGTGCAACCAGGAAATTTAAGTCCTTTAAGGAACCTGGAAAATCCAAGCGTGGGGGGCATTTTGCAAGATGTTGCTCACATATTTTTGTTTTTCCTTGGCATGATGCTGCGGCAGATGGCCGGGGTAGTGCTGAGCAACCAGCCTGTGTTATTGCACCTACCGACTCTGGCTTGCCAAATCATCTGCTCTGAGTAATGCTAAAATCCCCTGCGGCAGGAGGACAGCATCATCAGCAGGGCTTGAGCATCTCTGATGGCAGAGCCAGCATCGTTCACCTCCCTGCCCGCAGTCAGCAGGCAGGATTTGTGCCGGTCCCTCCGCAGCTTGCTTCCCCTGCGTGTGAACGTGCCTGTTTCATCCCAGAGGAATGCATTTCCTGATCCTTTCAGGCAGCAAAAAAATAGATCAGGGGACCAAGCCGGCATGTAGAGAGGAGTTTTCCTCCTTCTCAAGGGCTTTGCTCCATGTGCAGACAGCAGCTGCTCCTCGGGTGGGTGCTAAGCCAGCAGATGCGCACAGAAATGTCCCGCTTGCAAGGGTCACGCTCACGCAGAGGCATCCTGGACTGAGGAATTTTGGGGGATTTGGGGTTGGTTTTTTTTTTTTTTTCGGATGTGCAGACAGTGTCCAGAAGACTGTTAACTCTCCAAAGTACAAACAGCTGGTTGCTGAGAAAGCCACAGTCAGTAACAGCTTGAAAGTATTTTTGGAAAACACTGCAGTTAAGAGCAGAGAGAAAAGACCCTGTAACCTAATTGAAAAGTGAAAGGAAGCTGGATTTTATCTTTGCATTTGAAAAAATGTATTAAACCCTGAACTCTAGCAATAAAAACCACAAAAGAAGTTTTATCACTTTTGCCTTGTAGAGGCTCTTCAAAAAGGGATCATGGCATCCACAGCACGGGGCATTTTGACCTCTCCGATGTTTAATAATCAGTCATAGTTTCAAAGAAAAAGAGATTATTTTAGCCAAAGAGCTGTCCAGTTCTTTCTGTGAATTAAGACCATCTAATTTCTGTTGAATTAACTCATTTGTCTGACTCATATTAAATTTGTGTCAAGAGTTGCAACAGCATTGTTGCTGAGCTGATGTGGGATGTCAGGGACGGGGCTGCTGGCTCTGTCCTTCTGACTAAAAATATGCTGTGGTTTCCCATGAAAACCATACTCCCACAGAACACTTTCTGCTATTACACACGTATAGTAACACATCTAATCTAATTAACGCCCTCCATCCAGTGATTCCCCTAAAAGCCTGCAGAATAGGGGATGGGATGGACATCCAAGAAATCCTCCCCTCCCTTGGCCTCCTGCTTGCTGGTGGGATGTTGGACACTTGCCTTGGGCATGCAGTCATCTAATGAGGCTGGGATGGACCTCAGGTGATCCAAGCCCTTCATCTTCCACCCCTCCTCTTCTGCCAGCACCGCTTTGCTTTTGAGCAGCGGCAGTGTGACAGTGGGGGCACGGATCCTGCCAGCACCTGGGTTAGTGTCCCACAGAGCTGTAAGCACCAGCTGAGGCTATATTAAGCAGAGAGGCTTGGACCTATCTGACCTTCAGCTGCAAAGTGTTGCTCCCCTGAATAGAGAAGGAACAAGGAGAGGGAGCTGCAGGATCTGTTCCCTTCTGTGGACCAGGATGGGAGAGGATGTCCCTTTTATACTGCTGCTGTGCAGTGAATAAAAGAAATTAAAAGCATTAAAGAGAATAGAGGTTGCTAGAATTCAGCTGGGATTTCCAGGAGCAGGAGAAGAATGGGAAGGGGCTGGGAGAGGTGAGGGGTTTGCATCTGTTCCCCATGCCCCCCTGTACATCCCTGCTTCAGGTGGCTCTGGGTCAACCCCTCTCAGCTTAGGAGGTGAAAAATATTTTATCTCCATCCCAGACCCCCTCTTTGCCTGGATCTTTCCCCTCTCCAGTTGCTGCCCACTCTCCTTGCTGGTAACAGGGGCAAAGGCACCTGCACAGCAGCTTGTTACGGTACACACGGAGACACAGGGAAATGCTCATCCTCCACCCAAAACCAGTGTCCAAATCTGCTGGGGGTGGAGGTCTAGGTGCATCGCTCCTTGGGTTCCTGCGCCTGCTTTCCCTGAAAACAGGGGCAAAACAGACTTTCTGGGGAAGAAAAGCATCTCCCCAAGGGTATCCATCTTTCCTGATGAAAAGGCTTACACCCCCTGAATTTCCATATTCACATGAGCTGAATTTCCAAATTCATGTGAGCTGAACACACTTATTCACATGTGCTGTACCTGGGTAATGGCCCAGCTCGGTATTTATTTAAATGTGATTCATTACTGTTGGGAAAGAGAGGAAAGTTGGCTCTTATCCCTGTAGCGCAGACATCTGCGAGGATGCTGTCAGCCCCATCTTTGACCCGACAGTGCGGACACAGAGCAGCAGCCATGGGCAGGAGGACATCCGCCCGTCACAACCCACGCTGGGCACGCACAGTGCTGGCTAAACCCAGAAACATTGCAAATTCTGTCTGCAAGAAGCACGGGCTGCTCTCTGTTATGATTCGGGAGAGAAAAAGTGAGTTGAGTGGAAACTTTGGCATGGTCGGTGCAGACAGCCTCTCGTCTGTCCCCAGGTGGCGAGTGGGAAGGAGAGCAGCAGCAAGAAGAGCAAGGATGTGCTCAGCCAGCTCAGGTCGAGATCCGAACACGTGCAAAGCCTCTCTCTAACCCAGTTCATCAAACGTAAGTGCGTGCATCCCCTGCCTCCCACGTACAGGGTTTCTCTGCTTGCACAAACATTTATCCTGGCAAGGGGCAGGTTGCAATGCTGGTAAGAAAAAGGGATGTTCCTCCCTGTGCTCAGCTACCTCCTAGGTAAGCCCTCAAGATGCAACTTAGGTGTTCTGCTGGGTTTAATTAGATCTGCAGATCTCTTCTGCTCACAGCAGATGCTTGCCATCAAGTCCAGGCTACCCTGCTCCACCTCAGGCTGATCAAAACACCTGGGGTTGGTAGTTCTCAATGTTGTGGGGCTTTATGGCTCATCTGGGCAGTGGCAAACAGGTCAAAACCTCATTGGAGCCCGAAGCCAGACAGGAAAGAGGGGTGCAAGGTGTGAGCCCGGAGCAGAGCCATGGGAAGGGGAAGACCCACTCTGTTAGAGGGGGGTTTGCAGCTTGGGTGCACCCAGCTGCTATTGCTCAGCTCCCAGGTCATAGCAAGAATCAGACCCCCAGCAGGACTGGCAGCTTTTTGTCCCCCAAAACCTTCTCAGAGCCCCTCTTTCAAGGCTGGTGACAATATCCGAGCCAAGCTGCCCTCCCTGTCCCACCAAGGATGGTCGGCGCTTCCTGGAGCCAGGGTCTGAGCAATTAAAATCAGAGGCGTGTTTGTACAGGATGATCTTAATCCAGTGCAATTAGCTTGTTTAGAAACGAGCAGGCTCTTTGTGCTGAAGGGAATCAGCTGGGCTTTCGTCTGTAGCTCAGACTGCTCAGGGTTGGGTTTTTTGAAGGAAATACTCTGTACTTTGGCAATTACTTAAGAAAAGTGACCCCCTGAAGTCAATGCATGTCAGCTTCCTCCATATTTCCTGAATATTATCCCTTTAATTTATTGTAAATTCTCTGTTTTATTAAGGTCAGGGCAGGGCAGGCACAGCCAGACAAGCGTGGGCAGGTTTTTATTCTGCTGGTTGCACCATTTGCTCACTAGCCTCATGCTAAATTAGAGGAGCAAGACGGGGGTTTATTCCCCTGCTGACCTTGTTGCACTGTCATTTAGAAAACCCGCGTGATGGAAGTGATTGCGTGGGAGCAGATTTATAGCGCTCAGATGGGATTTTCACACCGACACTCTGCTCTTTGCCTCTGATAAATGAATAAAAATGAGCTCCCTGCTCCTGGGTGAGAGGAGGAAATATCTTACCTCTGCTCGAGCTGCAGGTTTGGCTCGGGGCTTGCATCAGGTCTGCTGTTGTCAGGGCTGCGGGAGCTGTGCTAATAAATTCATTATTTCTGAGAATTTATGCCCTAAAGCCCAATTCTGAAAAAAATGAAGTGTCTGTATTTTCTGTCAGAAGAGCCATCTTGCTGAAATCACCGTGATTTCTAATTACAAAACTGGTTTTAGAGCCAGAAACTGGATGGTAGCTAATGTGTGATGGTGTAGATGGGGACCATTTGGGTGAAGTCTGAAGACTTTAGTGCTATCTCATCTACAGGTCACTGGAAGGAGAATTTTATCTCCCATTTGTGACTCTCCTGTTTATTTTGTTTCTTCGGTCTGTCACCAGGCATTCTTTTCTCTCTATTTTTACTATTCTTTTCTATATGATAATTTATCAGTGTTTGGAGATTTTCCAGCCTGAATCAGCTTGCAATTTTATACCTTCTGTTGTTTAAAAAGAGATACATGTGATGGAGAAATGCTGTAGGACAATCTGGCCCCTGTACCATGTTCATAGTGAGCCTTTTTTACACCACACTCCAGTACAAAAAGATGACCTGGCTCCTGAAGGAGAGGGGTCCCATTTTGCTGCTCTCAGCAGGCTGGAACTGATGGGATTGTGCTGCGAAATCTTTGAGTTGTACCTCTTTGGTTTTTCTGATTGCATCTGGGATCTCTGCATGCAGCGTGTGTAGCAGGAGCCCACTCCACAGAAAGGCAGGAGATGGGCATTTAGGAGATGAGCAGTGCCAATCCACCAGCAGGAACGACACAAAGCAGATTCCTATAATATCTTACAAGAGAAATAGCAGCCTGTATATTAATTCAGTCTTACACTCACAGGTTTTTTTTGCTTGTAAAAAATATATTAATTTTATGGGGAAGGGACTAAGCCTAATGCTGATGATGGCTATTGGCAAGAAGTGGATTTGACCTCATCTTCTTGCTGGTTCATCTGGATCTCAAGGGGAACTTTTACAGATGGTCCCCTCCCCAGAGCTGCCTGGTACTTCAGTGCTGTCCCTGGGACAGGCAGCCCCAGACCTGCCCAGCGTTGATGGCGATGGGTCTCCTGTTCAGGGTGGGATGAAGGTCGTTGATAGCTATGGGTTCCCTGTTGGGGGTGGGATGAAAGTCACTGATGGCTATGGACCCCCTGTTCAGGATGAGATGAAGGTCACTGATGACTATGGACCCCGTGTTCGGGGTGGGATGAAGGTCACTGATGGCCATGGACCCCCTGTTCAGGGTGGGATGAAGGTCACTGATGACTATGGACCCCCTGTTGGGGATGGGATGAAGGAAAGCATTAGGATACCAGCAGGGACTGGATCAAACAGGGACTGCACAAGATATCAGATTTTTCCACGTGATACTTCAGTCCTGTTCCTCCCATGTTCCTCTTAAGTCCTCCCTCTGTTTGAGGTGTCTGAACACACTTGAGGTGTTCGAATACCTCAGGTAGGTTGTAAATGGCCCTGGAGATTAGGGCCGTGCTTTGTTATTTGGCTCATCTACAGCTCTTCATCCACTTTCAGTTAGAAGATCCTTTGCACCTTTGGAGTTGGGTCTGCCCAAACAAAGCACTTGGGGTTGGAGTCAGTTGAGTCAACACTTGGATAACTGCTTCATCACTAGTGTTAAAGCCTTTTGCAAACTAGCCTCGAACTTCATGTGGGCCACCATGTGGAATGGCTGCAAACCTGGCCCAAGCCTGGGGGAAACTCCGGGTGAGAAAGGCACTGCCTGGGTAGGCTGCGGTTCAGCAAAGTGCTTGAGGCTGCTCCTTGAGCAGAGTAAGGCTGAAGAGTGCCTTTAAGAGTTCATCATTTCCTTAAGGGCTTGGCAGAGGCAAGCCTTAAATTATTAAGATGACATGGAGGAGGAAGATGTTCAGAAATGCTGTTTAGTCACTTATTTCAGCTTAAATGATGCAAAATGAAGCATGATTATGGAGAAGGAAATGCGTTTTGTCATTTGTTCTGTTGCTTCAGTGCACATGGAGATAACTCAGAGCAAAATAAGGCTTGCAGGAATTTTTGCAGTTTACTTGGAACAAAAAGAGGATGAGTTAGAGCCCATCCCATGAGGTGCTTCATGTTCTCCATTTCTCTGGAAGCCACTGGGCTTTAATTCTTTCTGGGGCAAGGTGTGATGAGCAGAGAGCAGACTGCAAAGCCCTGGGAGCTCTGCTTCAAGGACAGGAAGAGCTTTTCCATCCACAATCAGCAATAACAGGATGGAGCTGTGTACAGGATAAATACCGAGGCAAAGCACTGGGGACATTTCCAAACAATGAGGTCAATTACCCAAGAAGGGAGCAGGCTCCACTTGCTGGAATTATTCAAAAGTAGGAAAGTCAAAACACTGTAGGGAATGATCTTGGCTCTTGCACAGATGCTCTGCGTGACATTGGGTTGCACCCTGCTCCTCGTACACACAAAATGCTCCTTTTGCAGGCATTGGACCTGCTCACAGTAATCAAGAAAGTAGGATTTAGCTAGCCTGAAGTAATTTCCATTGCTAATTTCTAGGCTTCTGTTGAAAACACCTGGGAGGATGTGCAGCTTCTGTTGCACATACTGGGAATTAATCCATTAAAGGTGATCCTCAAAGCAATTAAAACACTGAGCTTGTGACTTGTTTGTTTCTCTACGGTGCCTAAAGATGGTTTCAAGGATATTTTTTATCATTATTTTAAATTTTCTACTTGCTTTTGTTATCTGCCCTTCTTCTTCTCTAGAGTTGTAAGGAAGATCGAATTAGGAATGAGATGGTGATTGCAGAGGATGGCAATCTTGCTGCCTCCCACCATGAAGTGGGATACCTGCTCGCTGTTTTAGTTTTATAGTGCTGATCCGGGGTGGTAGAGGGGGTGTAGGTTGATTGAAAAGACCAAAGAACTCTAGGGAAAAGAAAACTTTTTGGTGAAAGATTCCTACTACCTCCCACAAAAGGCTGGATTAGCTCTTTCAGCAAGACAGTGGAGGTTTCATATTTGCAATATGTCTGAGATATTCCAGTATGTAAACTAGGCAGGAATATCTTCAAAAAGCAGGACCTCTATGGATACTGAAGAGCAAAACCACCTCCCCTCTTTGGGGTTCACCTTGGTCTAGTGCAGAGATACCATCGCAGCTCATTCCCTCTCTGGTTGACTGCTAGTCTCCCAGCTGCCCACCATGTTGGCATTTCAGGGTCCTTGAACTTGTCTTGCATGCTTGGGCCCTCTCTGGTGCCCTGCGTTTACTGCTTCCCAACGTCTTTAGCTGCTTGCCTAACCCTGAGAGCAGAGTGCTGAGCTGGAGGGACAATATTCCCATGACTGAGAGCTTTGCTTGTGTATATAGGGGACCCTCTCGCATCCACGGAGGGACCTTTGCTCTTCACATAACTTTTTAGGACAGCTAAAACAAATACAGAGCTTGGGGCGACTCCCAGACAAGCACCAGATAGTTCTCCCCGCTGCAATCTCCCAGTGCCTCTGTGTTGGAACAGATATAAAGATGTTTCGATTGTTTATGAGCTGCTAAGAATTAACACTATTAACTTACAGCAGGTCCTTGCATTAATCCTCCCTGTTAATTCCTTATCTTTGCTTCAGCATATTGGCTTTCAGAGCCCTCATCTGAGAAACTTATCATCTGTTTGTCTGGTAGTTGCCCTAATGCACGCCCTTTGCTTGCGTGCTGCAAGCGCGGGAAGAGCGCAGGGGGAGGTGATGGTGGAGGGGGGAGCAAAAGCATGAGCAGAAACTGCGTTTGGAATGTGCACAAAGGAGAAGTCGCTCCGGGCTGGAGAACTGCAGCCTCCCAGCTGGCGGGTGTCAGCATCGGGCATCCCGAGTCCCGAGGCACTGGGAGTGGGGCAGCTGTCTTTGCTGAGCAGGCTGAAGATATCTTTTTCTCGAGCAGTAAGGGTTCAGCCACAGGGGAATTTGCTGGAGTGCTTCTTGCCTGTAATCAAAAAATACATTTTTATGATTGAAACAAAAAGGGCATTGAAATTGCAACCAAAGCAAACAAATAAATTAACTTTTAATGACTTCCCAGCTACTTTCATATTTGTTGTAGCGGAGGCTCTGCCAGAAAGCTTCAGGGAAAGGAACCGAGGCCGCGTTGACTCCGGCCTTGTGTGTTTGTAACAACCCCTGTAATCACCCAGTGCTGCAGCCCTCAGCCCGCGGGTGGTGGGCAGAAGACATGCAGGTTTCCATTTTGCTCTCAGGAGATACAGACAGTATTTACAGAGGTTCAGCTGAGGCTCAAAAAGTATTGCAGAGCCACCTGCATTTCTCCTACGGCATCATAAGGCCTTGGCAGCTCTGAAGAAGAGCTCAGCAGGAGGTATCGCTGCAGAAGGCACCAGATTTGTCCTCTGCGTTAGCAGATGTTCAGGATCGCTTGAGCACATCACCCAAGTGTTGATGCAAAATATCAATTTTCTTGGGTCAAGATGCTTCATTTAGAGTTTACTTAGGAAGCATTTCTTTACCGAGAGGGTGGTCAAACACTGGAACAGGCTTCCTAGAGAGGTGGTCGATGCCCCACACCTGTCAGTGTTTAAGAGGCATTTGGACAATGCTCTTAGTAACATACTTTAACTTTTGGTCAGCCCTGAAGTGGCCAGACAGTTGGACTAGATCATTGTAGGTACCTTCCAACTGAAAATCTCCTCTCTCCTCTCCTCTCCTCTCCTCTCCTCTCCTCTCCTCTCCTCTCCTCTCCTCTCCTCTCCTCTCCTCTCCTCTCCTCTCCTCTCCTCTCCTCTCCTCTCCTCTCCTCTCCTCTCCTCTCCTCTCCTCTCCTCTCCTCTCCTCTCCTCTCCTCTCCTCTCCTCTCCTCTCCTCTCCTCTCCTCTCCTCTCCTCTCCTCTCCTCTCCTCTCCTCTCCTCTCCTCTCCTCTCCTCTCCTCTCCTCTCCTCTCCTCTCCTCCACCTCCACCTCCACCTCCACCTCCACCTCCACCTCCAGCAGTTTCCCACTGCGCTGGCACAGACCCTTTATACGCTGCCTGTGTGCACGTGTGTTTAGAGCAGTTCCCATCTCAGATGCACGGGCTTCCACAGAAATTAAGCGTGACTGACCTTAGCAGCAAATCAAAAGGATTAATAGATACAGATGTGAGCTCTGCAGGGATGGGACATGTCCAGAGAGGAGTTGCTCTCTTCTGACGTTCACTTTGAGGCTGGACATGCTTTACACTGAAAGCCCTACTTTTTTTCTTCATCTTTTTCAACAACTAACTTCTGCTGTTGATTCACCATCCCATGGCTGGTTCCTGAGGCAGGGGGGATGAGGGGTCATCGCCTTCCCTCTCTCTCCCTGTTTTGCGGTTTTCAGGTGTTTAATTTTTGCAATGCCCTGATGTTTCATCCTGACTTTTTAATATCCAAATGGTCAGGCAATCAAGCCCTGAAATGATAAATCCTGAAAGCACACATTCTGCCCTTTTGTAAACAAAACTTTCAGAATAGTTCACCATTCCTAAAGAGTTAATTCTTCACAAAAAAATGTAGGAAGATTCAAGGTTTTTCCACTTTCCATGGATTAATATTTTGCCATACACCTCCTTTGTATGCAACAGGTTTCCCCTTTTCCTTTCAGACTTTCCTCTGGTCCTGTTGAGGAACCTGCGTCATCCCGTCTTCCTGCTGGTGGTGCTGGCTCAGGTCAACCTCTCTGCCATGGTTGCTGGTTTAGCAACGTTCATGGGGAAGTTCCTAGAGAGACAGTTCTCCCTCACGGCGTCCTTGGCCAACATGATCATCGGTAAGTGTTGCTGCCAAGGCTTGCCAGATTTTGAGCACCTCTTAGAAATTAATCTAGAGATTACTAAGAAGCAGCTCTTCCTCTGGAGCGGCCACTCTCCTTCCATTACCTACAGGCAGACGTGGCATGAGATGTGATTTCTCAGCAACCTTCCTTCCTTTACATTGTAGCCTGAGCTTGCTGGAATAAAATCTTTTAAGACCTGGAGAAATGTTTGTTATCTAAAGCTGTTCACTGTAATCAAGGAGAGGAAACCAACTCATTGCATCAACGGAACAAAGAAACATCAGAAGTGAATTGTGCACATTTCTGTAGCCAGGATTACTTACATCAATCATCAGGTTAAAGGTCTTTAAAAAAGTAGGTAGTAAATAAAATTAAAAACTGCAGTAGTGTATGCATGCGTTTTGAAGACACTTGACAGCAAGAGGCTGGTCAGGTTGGTGTTATAATCATGCTTAAACTCTTCAAAATGTTTGCTATAGTTAGTCTAATTGCTTGTACCAGTTGGACTAATTGCTTGCTGTTGGTATCATTAAGAAGGAAAGGAGTAAGTGTTAAGCAGGATATGTGCTTATGAGATTAGATTGCTTTTGCTTGTATTGCAATGTCCGGAAAGTCCTGTCTGGGGCTGAGGTCTCCCTGTGCGAACTTGTCATGATAATAAAAATATATGAACAATAAAGCCCTTGCAATCAGTTCGAGAGTTCAGAGAACTAGACACAGAAGTATTTTAAATATATTTTTGAACAAACAGCATGCGTCCTCGGAGAAAGAGACTCCTGAAGTCTGCAACAAATAAATCCGAAGAAAGTGAGCAGAGCAGACTGGTAAAGCCCAGCAACCCAGGCTAAATACAGGCAGAAAGGTTAAATGCTGAAGCGGTGGTGTCCTCCGCCGGTGTGACCCGCTGAGTTGTTCCCAGGCTTGATTTACTCTCTCTGTTAAAGATGTGCACCATATTTCTTGTTCGAATTTATGTAGCTTTTGTTCCCAGCTACTGAATCTTGCTTTGCCTTTTTCTGTTAGATCAAAGAGCTTTCTGTAGTTGGAAAACCCTTCCTTGTGTGGGTATTTATGGGCTGAAAGCCACCTCCCTGTTGATTCTTTGTGGAATTAAACAGATCGCACTTCTTTGGTATCCCATTGTAAGATGGGTTTTGCAAATCTCTAGGTCTGTCATCGAAACCTTCACAGTTTTGTAATGATGACAACAGAAGTGGGCACACATTACATAAAAATGAAATATCCTCTCCAGGTTTCATTCATATTTTCTCGTGTCTACAGTGAAAAATCACATTTGCTGGATTAAGCATAGCTTTTCACTGGTGCCTACATCGATGCATGGATGCATAAGACAGCCAGTTTGCTGTAGGGTCCCACTGTTTTTGCAAAACTGCTCTTTCTTAACATTATTCCACCGGTCTCTGCAAAAACCTTGGTGCCCTCCAGATCACCAATGCTGAAAAATAGGAACCCAACCACAAATCCTCTGGGCCTTTGCTATAATGAAGGGACTGATACAGCTCAGAGGATGGAAAACAAGGACTTGCCTTTCCCCAGGTGCTGTGAACATCCCCGGGGCCATGGTTGGGATCGTGGTGGGTGGTGCCATTCTGAAGAGGTACCAGATGTCCCTGAAGCAATGCAGCGCCATGTGTGTCCTTGGCATGTTCCTCTGCCTGCTCCTGGCTTTCCCCCTCCTCTTCCTCGGCTGCCCCACGCAGGAGGTCGCAGGCGTTACCTACAGCGAGAGGTACCAACATCTCCAACTAGACTGGGCATGGGTGGGTCATTCCCTGGGCTGTGGGTACCCCCCATCTCCAGCTGCATTCCTCAGGGTGGAGGCGGAAGTGAAGCAGAATACCCAGAAATGGGTTTATTCCCTCTTGAGAAACAGTTAATGGTGATAAAGTAAGGCTAGAAATTAATGTTTTTGTGAATAAGCACTGAATCTTCTGCGTCCTTACTCCTTCTAACTTCATTGACTGGTGGTGAAACCCGAAGTGAACGCATTTTGGCATAAACAGCACAAGATTAAAATTTCATCTTGGGAAGTGCAGTGTGTTACTCACAGGAAAATAATTTGGGCAGGGGCCAACCGTTGGATCACACCTTCAAAGCCGTGGAGGCTTCCCTACGCAGCTAAATGTGGGCAGGACCTTGTCTTCCCTCAAGGCTCAATCCAATTTTCTGCAAATTCACATCTTCAGCATCCTGTGGTCTCGGTGGAAGCTGGTCCGAGCCCTCAGTGGGAAGCTCACCACCTCCCACAGCGTGGTGTTACGCTACCCCAAGACCCCACGTTTGGGGCCAAATATGAAGGAAGTGGGTGAATGCCTTGACCATTCGTGGTCAGGATGCTTTGCCCAGGCAGAACAAAGGCTTGGGGGGTTATAGCAGAATTTCTGTGGGTCCTCACTTGCATATAGGGAAGGTTTTTTTAAGCAATCAACTGTTTCTATTAATCTCGATATATATGTGGTATATTTTCTATATAAGATGATATTAATGATGCTCAATACCATGCATTAATATTTTCTTTCTGCTGTAGCTCTGAATTTGGGCACCACGCCTTGGAGTGTAACCTCCAGTGTAACTGCCCCGAGAAAGCCTACAACCCCATCTGTGGCTCTAACATGATTGAGTACATCTCACCCTGCTCCGCCGGCTGCAGAGTCGTAAATATTGATGCACACACCAACTCAGTCCTGGTGAGTCATTCCCGCTGCGCTACTGTCCTGGCTTGGGATGGCTAATGAGCGATGACCAATGTGGTGCTCAAGTCTGGCAATTAGGTTTTCTGATGTTCGTTAGTGTCCGACAAGCTCTGCATGACCCTGTGGGGTAAGGAAGGGAAGGTTGAGAAGGTCCAAGAAAAAACCTGGTGTCTCTTAACACTCTCCAGTATAACGCAGCCCTTGCTAATACGGGTCCTTGGCCAAGACAACGAGCAGAAACCTTTTAGGTATCCAGACTTTTAGGATATCAAGGTGTCCTTCCCCATCCACTGCTCCTCCCCCAGGTCAGGTTTTGCTCCACAAACCCTAGCTTCAATATCTCCCTTGCTAGCCAGCAGCTTGAGTAGACTTTTTGCATGGAAGATGCAAAAACCTTCTTCTTTCCCTTCCCACCTAAATGGTGACCAACAAGGTCACCTTTCTTAGCTGTGTTTTGTGTGGTGGGACAGGGGGACGTGCAGCGTGGGAAGGGTTAATCACAGCACCCAGCATGACCCCAAGTCCATGGATGCCTCTTGTGCTCAAGGGCTGCTTTCTCCAGCAGTCAGCCTACAGCCTACCTCCGGGCTCCTGCTGTGAATTGTCCCATCTGTGTTCCTTGAATAGGGACCTACCAAAACCAGGCTCCCAATTTAGGCATCACATGCCTGAAGTTCTCTGAAAGTGGATGGAATCCAACTGCTTCGATTTTTCCAGGGTTGTGAAGGCAAAATATCAATGCAAGTGGTACATATTTTCACATACCTTGATGTCTTGCAGCAGGTCTCGCCCTGATTGCTCACACAATAGTATTTGCTTGAGCTTTACCTAAAATAAGGTAAAGCCTAGAATGAACAAAGCCTAGAATGAACAATTTATTTATCTATTTTCTGAAGCAAAGTGCAAAACTACACGTGGTCCAAACCGCCCTCCTGCAGTGGGGGGAAATACCAGCTGAAAACACTCAACTGATACCTACAGTTGCAGAAGCAGCCTGGGTGTTTCCATCATATAACTTGTTTTATCTATGCTACATCTACAGATGAAGAGAGAGGAGGTAAATCTTGCTTGCGGGGACTCAGGGAGCAACTCTGTATGCTCTGGGCAAGCCAAGCCTGGAGGGACCATTGCCCCAGTACACACAGCACTGACATGTAGCAGACCTTCCATGAATGCTCTGGGAGGGCCTCATTAGAGCGATGGGATTGCACCTTTCAGCCTGCAGATTTGCAGGTTAAAAAGTCATGATCTACTTGCAGGGTGCACCCCCTCCACAAGTCCTGGTTGTCAAGACAAGTGTCTGCATGAGAGGATAATTCAGGGGAGAGTCCCGATGCAGGGGTTAGAGAAATGGGGTTTGCTCTTGGCTTTCCCTTGATTTGCAGACCTGGCAGGGTTATTTTGCTGTCCTGTGCTTCTCTCTCCTCTGCTGCTCCCTGCCTGTCACCAAAACCCCAACAGGGCTGAGTTTTCACAGTGCAATTTGTCTGTTGGGTCTCCAGGCAATACAGTTCAACAAATAAATAGTAAGGAAGTCTTTGCCAATTCAAATACCTATCTGAAAAACGTTAGCAATCCATACAGGGTGAGTAGTTTTCAGCCGTGTTCTTGGCACAGGATATAACGGCAGCATGGGACTCTCTGGGTGCTTTTTAGCAGCATTTTGTTAATTAACAGCACTTCATTTTAATAACAATTATGTTTTCTGCCAGAGCTTAGTCCCAAATGTGCTTTTCTGCATCCCTGTGCCTGCCTTTTGTACAGCAGATCCTTTTCAACTGCTTCTTCCTCCTCAGAGGTGCCTCCAGCCCTTTAACATCCTGCGCTCCTGAACATGACCCACGCCTGCATTTATTATATTTATTATTATGTGTAGCCTCAAGCTACAACAAAATCAGGGCTCCCTTGATGGTGCCATGCAAATGTTACTTGGTAAAGCCATCATTAGCTCTTCCTTTAGCACTGAGGTAATTTGCTGAATCTTCTTTCCACCTATTGCTGCATCTTGACCCAATTTAAGTCGTGGGAGAGCTTCTTTGGCACAGGGACTCTATTTCAATATGTTGTTATAAATTCCAAGCCGTGTGTCAGCACGTAGTAGCCAGAGCACGTTGCATCTCCCTGGGATGGGGAGTTCATGGCACGCAGTGATGTGGCTACAGATGCTGAGCTCTGCTCCTTTATCATGCTGGACTAGGAGCTGAGCTCAGGTATCCACAGAGCAACCTCAGTCCCTCTCTGGTTTTGGGTATTACCTGTTGCAGGAAAAATGAGATTATTGCATTTTATGGCATTCCTCTAGCTGCTGGTTTCTCTGCTATATTACACTTTTCTCCCTATTTTCAGCAGATCTTTGTCAGTGCAGGGACCTGTTGCCTACTGCTTTCCATCTCCCAAACCCTTGGGTTTCTAGAAAACCTCCCAGTGTGCAGAAAAACCTACAATTTTGTGCTCAGCTTTGCTGCAGCCCTTCCAGAGGAGGTTTGCACAGTCCAAGCTTGGCTTAACGCTCTTGTACACTGAAAGTGATTTGCTCTTTGCATCGCCTGATGTCCCCAGATTTCATGGGCAACAGCAGGAGCCTTCAAACTTTGCCCAAGAGGAGGACCTTGCGGTGACAACCTCTCAGTGCTTTGCTATTTGTTCGGGTCCAGTGTGACCTGTTGAAGTGAGGTGGCCACTGGGCTCCTGGGTTTCTAAGTCCCGCTCTGCTCTCATTGTACATGGCCATGGGTGGGAGAAGGGACATCCCTCTGCTCCCAGCTGGGTCAGATCTGAGCTGGTCAACACATACCCCAAAATCTGAGGTACCGGGAGGTCCCAGCTGGGGAAAAAAAAGTAGAAATAAGACAACCAGGCAGAGTTTGATGTAAGCAGCTTCCTTTCTTAAGAAAATAATTGCTAAATGCTACTCTTGGGGATGTTTGAGACACAGCCCTGAAAAACCTAGGTCTGGCCAAGTGCCCACCCCTGCCCAGAAGCCACAGCCCCAGTTTCAGGGCTGCTCTCCCTTATTCTCCTCTCCTCACTTTGCTGGGTGGTTTTCCCCAGCCCTGGTGCTGCGTCAGCCTCGTGGCACTGCTGCCTGGATGATGCATCTCACGGGGACGGGCCACCGGTGGCTTCGTGGCTTGTCCACGCTGCTCGGAGGTTTTTGCAGTTGGGGTCATGCAGCCTGCTCTAAAATCCTCCAAGGTTTTGAATGAAAGGGGCAGAGCCCTGCCTCGTGCCTCTGTCCTGTGCACCTCCAGCCCTTTGTCTCCGTTTGAATTTATGCGAGTCCCCTCAACTTCCTGACTCTGATTTTTTGTAAAAGGTGGCAGTCATGCAGATCGAGTAAGTTTTAATTTATCTAATTGCATTGTTGTTAACTGCTTTGGCCTAAATTCATCTCAGCTATCGTAGGCACTTATCTGTAGTGGGTCCTCTGGAGACCCACCTCTCCCTCCGTGACTGCAGAAGGAGCCCAGATGATGAGTTTGGTTTAGTTTGTTTCAGATGGCTGAAGAAGATAAACCCCGGTTTTAATTTAAAACATTAAATCCTCTTTCCTAGAGGTGGGAGGAGGGATTGTGTCCCCTTTCAGCCCAAATCTTTCCCTGTGCTCTCAGGCAGGAGCAGTTCCCTGTGGGTCTCTTTTATGGGCATCAGCTGGGCCACTTCCCCAGGCAGTGATGTGGGAATGGGGATTTGGGAGACCCTGGGCAGCTCCTGCCTCTGCGATCACCCTTCTGCAAACTGCCATCCCGTTGGGAATCTGTCCCCCTCCAGCAACAGAAAGATCACGCTCATTTTATTTAAAGGTCTCTTCCAAAAAAATGAGGTTTCTTGTTTAAAAAAAAGAGAACTGTGACTCGAATCTGGAGAAAAAGAAAAAAAAATTCCTATCCCTCGCCCTGGGGCATCTTTCCTTTGCTACCGCTGTGCCAGTTATTTATGACCCTCTCTCAAAGGTGAGGTTTTACATTTTCCCCTAGCAAGTGTTTTCTGATTTAATACTCCCCTGAGCTTGGGCTCTGGTTTTGATTGCCAGCTCTGCTCTACACGTAGCTCCTGGATGAAGGGGCTCACAGCAGGAGACAAGCTGGGTACAAGTGACAGAGCCCAGGCTGCTCCCCTGGAGATTTCTCCCAGAAGATATGACGCAGGAGAGTAAGCTCACATCAGGCTTGAATGTTTTCTCAGCTGTGGGTGAGACTTTTCCATGCCAAGATTCCATATTTATGCAGGATGCCAAAGCATTTTGCTGGCAAATGATGGCACTGAAATAAACCTGTGTGTAAGCATCTTCGGTGCACAACAGGCATGAAACACGGGTCTGGAAGCACAAGTGTAGAAGGGTTGCTGCTGGGAGGCCTCGCTGGGGCTCACACAAACAAGGCAGGGATGTGTCTGGGTTGGGAGATCTTCCAGATGCCTCTGGAAGCGCAGAGAGATGAACCACAGTAGCACTGGAGATGAACCAAAGTACCGCGGTGGTCCCAGCTTCCCCATCAGCTGTGCATGCTCACCCGTGTGACATCCTAGCAATGCCCGTGGGACTTGGTGGGACTGGGACCTTCTTTCAGGGACAGCAGCATGTTGGAAGCTGGAAGCGGGGATGGGAATATGTGTTTCCTCATCCGCTCAGTCTGTTATCCCCAGCCAGCTTCATTGTGTGTGTTTCTTTCCCCCTGCCCCTGCTCCCCAAAGTGTTGAGTGCTAATTACTGCTAATTATTTACAGATGAAACCCAAACACCCTCCCTCCCTGTGGCAGCTGGCAGTTATCCCTGGTATCTCCATAGTCTTGAGCAGATGATCAGCCTCTGGATTTTTCTCTCCTCTTTGCAGAACTACACCAACTGCAGCTGCATCTCCAAAAACGGGCTCATGGGGTCTGCCAAGCCCGGGACCTGCGGCACCAGCTGCTCCCACTTCTTCCTGCCCTTTGTGGTCCTGTCCTGCCTGGCAGGGATCCTCGCCAGCACATCCCACACGCCGTCCTTCATGCTCATCCTCAGGTGAGTGGGCTGGGTTGGCCGTGGTCTAGGTACAGCCAGAAAAGGCATCCAGAGGTGGCATTTGGAAAACCAAGGGGTCCTTGGATTGAGGAGGAAGGTTTTCTCCAGCTGAGGGACTGGAGGGTTAAATCAGCCCTATATTGCACCTCATGCCCAGTTCCTCCTGTTGCTTTTACGTGGTTTTTGCATGTCTTGGTGCAGGGAATGGGGAACGGGGCTTCCCTGATCCTGTCATCTGGCAATGCATGTGGTTGTCTGACTTCTAGGCTATGCCTGACTTGGGAGCAGACTGTGCTTTGCTAGCAAAGGCCTGGCATGGCTGGGCAGGACAGAAACATCGAGCATCTCCAGGGTCAAATATTGAAGCAGGAGAGACCTTCAGGACTTGCACTAGCAGAGCTCCTGCTGCCCTAAGACTACAAAAGCTCTTCCAAGGTCTCTTTGGCTGTTGCTGCTGATCCCTGAAAAGTTAAGCAGCAAGTGGAGGTTTCAGGCTGCTGGAGGCTTTATCGTGGAGCCACCAGTGCTGCATGGCCAATTGCTCTTGCAGGCAACGTGGTGTTCACCAACAAACTCAAGCAAGCAGTGGGTGAGTGGGTGTCACACCATGCCGGCCCCCCACGGCACCTCCACCCGTTCATGGGGTTGTGGGGCTTACAGGAGCCCCACATTGCCCTCAGCACCCCTCATTCCTGGTCTCAGCACAACCTTCAGATCCAGCAGCCATCCTGTTCCTTCTCCCCACCCACGGCTGATACCTCAGTAACGAGATGCACCGTTAACTCAGCATTAATTTAGCATGGCAGTACTTTGGCACTTTTTAATGCAGCTCCATGTTAGTTAATTGTCTTCCTTCTTTCTGATGGATCTTGCTTGAATACAGCCTCCCTTCCCAGTGCAGAGAAGCAATTAGGACTCTAGTTTCCCACCCCCTTGAAAAGGTGCCTGTGGGGCAGGCAGCGGCAGACTGGAACCAGCCTCAACACGAGCCCAAGGCTGGTGGGGCTGGAGTCTGGCACAGGCAGGAGAGGCTGAGGCTGTGCTGGGAAGAGGGGAAAATCATGGGAAAATCTCTGTGTTAGTCTGTAAATGATATTTCCAAGCATGTTTCTGTGGTCAAAGCACTCCAAACAGTCTCTTTTTAGGGAAAAGCTGGGGTTAAAACTTGGTTTTGCCTTGACTCCCAGGCATTATTAAATCACCTTTTATGCCGTGAGTGAGCTATGTGTACACCAGGCAGTCAGAGAGGAAAAGGGAAGCTGAGTCCCCTGAGGTGCGCTGACCTGGAGGTCCTCTGCCACCCAGTCCTCTCCTGTGTGTGACTCCAGCAGGTACCACAGCCTGAAATATTTATGTCAGAAAACGGATACCAGAAAAATATACACTGGGGCATCCCACCTCAAAAAAAGCCACTTCCTCAATGGGTGAATCACTTTTCTCTTTCAGTTACAAAAAGCATCCCTTGTATTGCTTGTGTTTGGCAGAGAGAGCAGCTATATTAGTTTCTGTTTGTGTTGTAGAGATTCTTTAAATTAAAAGCAAAAAAAAAAACTTAGCTGAGCTCCTCCCTGTCTCTTACAGAGTTTGGGAGGTTTTTCAGGCCAAGAAAAGGCTCTGGTAGTCCTAATGAATGAAACTTCATCATTTTTGCTGACGTAAATGGGAACTGCCTGGGGTCCTTGGTGGCTGGGTTGAAGGATGACTTTTTGGGTGAGGTGCCGTAAGGCTTCCAGCGATGCCAGGGAGGGAAACATCCATCTTTGCGGAAATGCCAGAGGGCACACTTTCCATTTTGTTTTTCAGGAGCATCCAGCCTGAAGACAAATCGTTTGCAGTTGGGATACAGTTCATGCTGCTGAGAGTTTTAGGTAAATTAAAATGTGTTGAAATGCCGTCCTGGAATTTATGCCATCTCTTGGGGATTTCATCCCTGAGCAGCCCCAGGGCTGCAGAAGTGTTGTTAATTCAGAGTTTCAGACTGACTAAAGTCTGTCCTAAGCCAGGGAAAGATGCTGCCTTGCAGGGTCTGGGGGGCTGCACACAGTGGGGGAGGGGATGAGGCATCTCCATGGGGGTACATCTAGATGGCTAAATAAAAGAGGGCAGGAATAAGTCTAGGTCCAAGAGGGCAGCCCTTGGCTGTGTGCAGATACTGCCATGTTTGCCTCCAGCACATCAGCGTGGCTGCAGACCATGTCCCATGAGCCCACTGTTTATTTTTTCTATGGTGAAAATCCATGTTCACCTCGAGGCCCCCCAGAATGTGCCACTGCAGTCATGGAAGGAGTGCACATGCACAGTGCATGAAGGACTTTTTACAGGGGCTTGTAGTGATAGGACAAGGGGTAATGGCTTTAAACTGAAAGAGGGGAGATTTAGATGAGATCTAAGGCAGAAATTGTTCCCTGTGAGGGTGGTGAGGCCCTGGCACAGGTTGCCCAGAGAAGCTGTGGCTGTCCCCTCCCTGGAAGGGTTCAAGGCCAGGTTGGACGGGGCTTTGGGCAACCTGGGCTAGTGGAAGGTGGCCCTGCCCATGGAAGGAACAGTGGAACTGGATGATCTTTAAGGTCCCTTCCAAGCCAAACCACTCTCTGATCCTGTGAGGGCCGCATCACTCCTGGGCTGAACAATGGTCCCTTATCAAAGAGCAATGAGAAAGAAGGACCGTCTTGCATCTTGGTGGGGTGCAAACACACAGCCAGCCCTTGGCGTGCTGTGCAGGACCAGTGGCTTCATGGACCACAGCAAAAAAGACCATCCCCAGCCACTTCCCACC
Source organism: Strix aluco (assembly GCF_031877795.1). Taxonomy (NCBI): domain Eukaryota; kingdom Metazoa; phylum Chordata; class Aves; order Strigiformes; family Strigidae; genus Strix; species Strix aluco. The sequence goes on along the minus strand of NC_133932.1, from coordinate 136,910,375 downwards.
CCCTTAGCACATGGGAAAGTAACCAGGGTCAGGTCTGTCCCAACTGACCCTCTGTTTCCAGCGTGGATGCCGGGGCCCGTTCTGTACGGCAGCGCCATTGACACAACCTGCATCCTCTGGGAGAAGAAGTGTGACAGGAAGGCAGCCTGCAGATACTACGACAACAACCTCTTCAGGCAAAGGTAAGAATGAGCAGTCAGCGTAAGGGCGGAGCGTGCAGAGGGAAACCAGGGGGAACGTGCCATCAGGCCACCTCTGGTGTGGAATAAGTTGCTGTATATGCCATAGCAAGCAAAATTGCATCCCCCTGGCCCATGCTAACTCCCAGCAGTGCCCAGGAATGGTCTGGAAAGTCACTGGCACAAGCCAAACCCCTGCCAAGGACCATGTGAACTTGCTGCTATAGACCACAGAGATCCACTTCCAGAAGCACTCCCTGCATGATAGAACAATCATTCACTAGAACAACCTCCCCAGGGATGTGGTAGAGTCCTCATCATTGGAGGTTTACAAGATGCAGGTGGACAAAGTGCTAGATAATCTCATCGAGGCTCCTTTTCCCACAAAAGGTTGGACCAGATGATCTTCTGAGGTCTCTTCCAGCCTGGGCTGTTGTGTGATGCTATGATTACTTATTTTACCAGCATAGCCACAGGCAGCTTGTCCTGTCACCTCAGTGGAAGTAATGCAGCATCTGGGGTGACCCCAGCCTCAAAGCTGCCTGTGAGGTGGTGCAGGGTCCATGCAGGGTGCCTTGCACCCTGGGGTTCATCTTCCAACAGAACGGCCCAGCTCGACACACAGAAGACACCAAATCCAGCCTGTGCACCACAGGGAGGCTGGAAGGGAGCTGTAGGTGGTCTTTCAGCCCCACTGCAAGTTCATCGTTCTTGAATGACTCACTGACCAGCAGCAAATCCTATTCACCCTCAACCCCAAGGCATGATTTGATATGCCTCCTTACCGGGAGATATGGTCTCTTAATGTAACACCAAGAGAAGTGCCTCTTGATAGCTCCTCCGCCTCTTTCTGTCACCCTTCTTGGGATTCAGGCTTGCAGCAGTTGTTTGCCCACTGCTGGATGAGCCCAAGGAACCATCCCCATGTTCAGCATCTGCTGGGTGCCTGGGGACATTGGGTGTTGGTGCTTGGCGCACATCGGAACACCCTTGCTACCCTGATTTATTGTGTTTCCACACCACAGGTATCTTGGTCTCCAGTTTTTCTTTGAGGTGGGCGCTTTCCTGTGCTTTGTGACCGTGTATGTGGTTCTCAGACGGCAGGAGAGGGAAGCCAACAATGCAGCAGAGACAAAGGCAGAGCCAGAGAAGGAGAAACTGGCAGGAAACTCCATAAAGGACCCAAAGTCCAAAGTATGACACCAAAAATGTGAATTGTGATCTTTGTCCGGGTAGGTGAAGCCGTGTGAATCACCCCACACATGAACTGTGAAGGATGGATGCTTGGAGCGATGGACAATGGGGCTGCTTCCTAATCTTCTGGGTGGGATGTACTAGGTCTGAACTGCCACGGGAGTCTGTCCATACGCTGTTCTCCACCTGCCTCCTCCACCTCAGTGGTGCAGCTTGCTCCTTCACGTGGATTAGTCCACATACATTAACCATTGGACACTGCAGTCTTCTGGATTTATGTCCTCCAAAGCATTTGTTCCTGCTGACAGTCTCAGTGATGCCGGTGCTGAACATTAACCACATAGCCAAAGGGTTTTGGGTTGTTTTTTTTTTAGTAAATCATTTATAAGAAATGGTTCTGTACTGAATCTATACGTCTCCATGAATGATGGACTGTCCTTGCCCCCAAAATGTCACTTGTGCTTATTCCTTTTTCTCTCATGGCGTTAGATGGTCTCTCTTCCTTGAAGGCTTCATCCAGCTTCAGCTGACATTAACGGGATGTTTGTCCCAGGCTGTGGACTGTTGCAAGGACCAGCTCATGTGCTTCACCCAGCTGCTGTGTAGATGCTGCTTTGGTGGCAAGGGGCAGGGATGAGGATGGTGGGGAGAGGAGGACATCAAAAGGAACCACAGGTCCAGCCCAGAAGAGGAACTCCGGTATCCACACACTTGTAGGGCTTTGGCAGCACAGCCACATTTTACAGCAGTAACAATAATAATAATTCTTAGTTATGCATTACCAGTACTTGTCACAGGAGCTTACTGAAGCATGTGAGTGTTAAGGTTTCTTTCCATTTTCCAGTTTGAGAAAGGCAGAACTTTTCTCAGGGATGCAAGACCAGACAGGGAGGTTGAACCCAGCCCTCTTGCAGACTGGGCAGAGCTCGTGGCTAAGCCGTTTGACCACAGAGCCAGACAGCCTCGCTGTGCTCCTTGAAGGGGCTACTGTCAGATGCAGCTGTAATTATGGGGTGAAAGTCAAGTCTGGTGTTATTTTGGTGCAGCTGCCTCTATTTTCTGCATTCTTCCCATCTTGGGGCTCCATTCCACTCAAGCACAAACTGTGTTGTTGGTCTCGTACCATCAGTGTACAACCACAGACCATTGGGTAACTTGTAATTTTTGGCTCCAGAATGGAATTCAGTAGAGAAACCAAAAGTTCTAAGTTCAGCCCAAATATGCAGAAGAGAAAATACACAGTGGAGAAAATCCATTAACTCCTCACACCCTGGCAAATAGTCCTATGGTAAGATCTGAGGTGTGCAGAGAAGTAGAGTGGTGGAAGGTGGAAAGGCGGGTGGTTAAGTGGCTGGTTTAGATATTTCACCAAGCTGTTTGCCCAGCCATTTTGAGAGACACAATTTTAATTTTTTAGGTTTTTTTTTTTTTTTTTTGCATATTTTTGTGCAGTGCCTTTTGTTCATTGAGGAGGTGGTTAAGAGTGTCTACAGCCCTGTTCACAGGTACCTACACACAGAAGTGACTTCTGGCTTAAAAGAAGGTGTTAGAAGACAGACGTGAGATTGGATGCTGAAGAGATGTAGGTGGACCTATTCAAGGAAGGACGAGTAGCATATGCTAACCATGAGCATCAGAAAGCCAAAGCTGGGGGATTTTTGCACTATTCTCAGTTTTCAAGCCATGACTAGGTAGCATCTGTTTCTAAAACAGACTAGGAATAGGAGCGAGGTTCTTTGGATGGGAGTAGGGAAGAGGCAGGCCACGATGTTCACAGTGGTCCCTCCAGCTCTTGGTAGCCCATGAATTTGTGGCATCCTCGCTGCATATGGTGAAGAAGGTTCTTTCCTGGCTAAGCACAAGCCCTCGGCTCGCAGGCGGTTTCCTGCCTTGTTTGGCACAACCTCAAGTCACTCCAGGGTACTTTCCAAACCACAGCAAACTAATGACAACACAATTTGTTCTGTATGGTGTGAAAAGTCGAGAACTGCAATGTGCTTTGCCAGAAATACCCCTGGATAGGGTTGCAGAATGACTTTGTAAAGTGATAAAGGCTGCACCTCCCTACCATTAGGACAGTTGACTTCTGATGGGGACCAGACCATGCTTGAGCAGCACGGCCTGGTCGGTGGCCACCGCAGAGGTCCAAGGAGTCCTGGGCTCTGTTTTGCCAGCGCAATCCTTCTGCAAAATCACTGCTGACCCTTTGCTCATCCTGTGCTGCTGGGTTTGCCAGGCTGGGCTGTTGGGCAGTGGTGGGACAGGTTCAGGGGGTAGCTGTGTTTTTGCAAAGCAGACAGCACAGCACTAGACTTCTGTTATGAATCAGAGGGAGACCCTCAGAGGGATGACTGTGAAGCCTTTGTGAAAGCCCCCCAGATTGCATCAGCTGTTTCTGAACCTCAGGATTACCAAAGCAGTGGTGTTGCTTATAGAAAGGAGGGGAAAAAAGGAAAAAAAACCAAACCAAACACTCTAACACAGCAATTTGTCTTGTAAATTTGTTCACAAACAGCATCTCTCAGAAATAAACAGTGAGTTCAGTTACTTCCCTTGGATTTGTACTGTTATGTCAGGAGGCAGGCAGGCTGCACCATCCCTGGCCTGGAGTGATGGCCACGTCTGCTGGGCTCGTGATGGGTGCAGGAGCAACCCACGGGATGGCCTGACCAGCTCCCTCCCAGCCTGGCCTCTTCTCACTGCTGGGCTCGGGACTCTACATCTATTTTCCACTTGGAAAACTCCTTTCACATCATATAGAGATTTTTCTCAGGCAAGGCTCAAGCTGGTACAGCCTGAATTCTTCCTTTCCTCATTACCCCTCCATCAGAGGAGAGTTCCCTGTGGGTAAGCATCCAAGGCAATTGCAAACAGTGTATCTTAGCTTTGTGGTCAACTATAGGCCTGTTATTATGCTTTTGCTGTGGTAATTTCCATTAATTTGGGCTGGAGTTTCTATAAAGAGAAATAAAACCACTTTTTCCCTGTCCCCTCCTCTGTGCTGTTCAAGAACACTGTTGAAAGGGACTGACTTGCAAGAGAAGATTAAAAAGAGGCAGTTTGGAAATGCTAGCTCCCGCTGGCAGCAGGGAGGGAGATAAAAACTAGGAAATATGAAAAGGTTGTCAGCACCAAGGTAGGAGGAGGAGTGTTTAACGGAGAGCAAGGGGCAGGCAGGTAGGAGGATTGCAAAAAAAAAGGAAGCAAAGGAAGGTGCAGCATCAGCAAAATCCACCCTTGCTGTTCTGCTTTGCCAGGTTTTCCCCAGAGGAGATATTCCCCTAGAGATAGCTTAAAATAGATTTTACAAAGCACTTAAGGATACACATTAGTCAACAGCCATAAATTGCATAAAGGAGGTTAACGTGAGTCAGTCCAGCTGGGCCATAACTCCATTGGCTTTCTTCAGTCTTTCTCCTTTGTGCTCCGGGAAGGCAAAAGGAGTGTTATGGAGCTCCCAAATGAGCAACCAACCACCAAAAATAAAAAATAATTATTAACACAGTTCACTAGCTCTCCGTAAATTACAGGTTTGAATGTCTGTGAGAGGAGAACAGAACAACTTTCTAGGGTTTAATGGCAACCCAAAACGCAGAACAAAGCCCCACTCCCTAGGGTTTAACAGCAACCCAAAACGCTTTATCGCTCACCTGACAAGTGAGGACTCTCAACCTCGAGGACCTGCTCAGGGCAGCGTCCCGACCCAAGGCACCTCGAGGAGTTTCCTTGGGCAGCGTCCTGACCCAAGGGGAGAGTCCTCGACCGCAGCTGCTGCTCCAGGGGCCGAGCTCAAAATGGCTCCCCCAGGGGACTCCATTTATACCCAGGCCGAGTCTGACCTGTAGTCAATAGCGGCTCCCGTTGACCAAAGGTCTCAACTACCACGAGGCCCTGAGAACAAAGGCAGCCAGGAGCTGCTGCACTTCAGCAGCCAAGAAGCTGCTTTCATTGGGCAGATGCACCTGCCACAAGGAGATAACCTACAGCAAGACAGAATAGGACAGACGTCCAGACCAGGAACTGAATGCACTGGATGTTTCTGTGCAGCACTTTATAGTACCAGGGGTCACAGACCTCAAGATAGAACCTTTAGGGACTGCTGAGAATTGCACAGGGTCAAGAGCATCAATTAAAACAGGAGGGAAGGTATTTTCCCAGCTACAAAAAGGCTTTGCAAAGTGCAAGGAGGTTGGGGGTGTGGCACCAGTTCCAGCAAAGGCAGCAAACTGGTTAGAGCTCTGCAGGAAAATATCTCCAAGGCTGGGAGCTGCTTTTGTGCAGTTTTCACTTTTGAATCACCCCGTTCATGCCAATCCCTTGCAAATTCACCGGTGGTCTACAGCATCTTTTCATCATATGCTGAGGCCCTTGGTACATATGTTTTTAATGTGGTTGTGGGGGCTGGTCTCCAGTACAATGCAGCCTCCAGTTTAAGTAGTCACTAAATATAGCATTGTAGGAGCCCCTCAAGAGCTCAATTTGAGGGTCAAGATCACAGAAATGTCCTAAGAGACCTCTGGAGGTCATCTAGCCAGCAAGACCATCACCAACACTAAATGAAGGCAGCTGTGACTCTGACCTGACCTAGAAAAACCTCCGAGGATGGAGATGCCACAGCCTCCCCCCTTGTGCTAGAGCTGCACCACCTTTCTGGTGAAAAACGCTTTTCCTAGTGTTCAGCCTGAGCAGCCCAAACCACATCTTGTGGCTGTTGCCTTTTGTCATGCTGTCTGCTATGGCTGAAAAGAGTTTCAATCCATTCTCTTTACCCTTCAGGTAGATGTAGGGTGGTGTTAAATCAACATTAGCATCCTTTTGGGTAGACTAAACAAATCAGCTGCCTCAACTTCTTCCCACTGACCATGTGCCCCAGGTTCTCCCCAGGCCCTCTCCAGTTTATGTGCATATCTCTTGAACTGGGGAGCCCCAAACTTTGCACTATATCCCAGGTGTGGGCTCCCCAGGACTGAGTACAGGGGATAAAAACATTCCTCAGGATCCTTCTGAAGCTGGCCAGCATGTGGTTTGCCTTTCTCATGATGCCAGTGCTCTGTTGGCCTAAATTCAACTTGGTGTGCCCTGTAATCCTTCTCAGTGGGTCTCTGCTCACCCAGGCAGTTCCCAGCCTGTACTGGTGAGTGGGTTTATGTTGACCCAGGTACAAAGTACCTCACACTTCTTGATGAACTTTCCAGAGGTTCCTTTTGATCTAACCATCAAATTTCTCAAGGTCCCTTTGGATTGAAGCTGTCTCATTCAACATGTCACCTAATTTAGTAACTCTTTCAGACTTGCTGACATGCATTCTGTCTCATCCTACACGTCATGGATAGTGGACAATGTCAGCCCCAGTACTGATCCCTGAGGATCAACAATTCCCCTTGCTACCTGCCACCAGCTGGATGTAGAGCCATTGGTCACTACCCTCTGAGCCTGGCAGTCCCACCAGTTTTCAGCCCATCTAACATCCCTTTGCCCACAAGCCCACACCTTCTTAGCCTTTTCTGTTGTCTGGGACTCAGATCATCACAGTTTTTCATAGATGATGGAGAGTGACTTTGCAAATATGTCAGCCAGCTCCTTCATCACCTTCTGGTGAAATCCATGTGACTCTGTGGATATGAATGCTCCAGCTTCTCTGAGTGGTCCTGCTGCTCCATGGGCTCTCCATTTACTTCCCCAACCATCCTGGGGGACACAGAGGTCTAGGAGATGGATTTGCCTGTAAAGGCAGAGGCTAAAAGGGTGTGTTGAGAACTTCAGTCATTTCCATAGCATCTGATACCAGCTGTTTTCCCCATCCATCAATGAAGTCACATTTTCACTGATCTTTTTTTGACAAGTAGAATACCCGTGGGTTCCCTTCTTGTTTTGTCCCTCCTTGACCTTATCTCCAGCTGGGCTTTAGTGTGCTGGATCGTGTCCCTAAGAGCCCAGGCAATGCCTTTGAACCCCTCCTCTGTTGCCCTCCTCACTCCTGTGGTATGTTTTGTGTTTTAGCTCATCAATAAGATCCTTCTCAATAGCCTTCCCCTGAAATTACTGTTATTTATTCCTGCCCAAGATGATGGCTTATCCTGGGTTCTTAAAAGTAATTCTTTACAAACAGCCCCACTCTGCTGGGAACCCCAACCCTCCATGGCTCTTCCTGGAGGGTTCTACCTAGCAACTCTCTGAACAAGCAGAAATTTGCTTTCCTGAAGCTCTGAGGTAAACTGCTGTTCACCTTCCCTACCTCCCCCCAGTTCCTGAGCTTGCCCATCTCATGACAGCTGCAGCCCCAGCTGCCTCTGTGGCCATATTTGCTTTCACTTTTTCTCCATGATAGATCATGACCTTACTCCACCCCTATAGCATCTGCACCAGGCAATTGTTACCTGCCTGGGTTTTTCTCTTTGGCTAGAAAGCTGGAGATCACACACGGCTCCCCACCCACTCACACCCCGAGTGCTGTATTCATCTTTATCTGCTGATGGTGTTCCCTGGCAGAGTCAGTGATGCCCACATGCATAACAGCTATGGGAAGCTGGAAATTTGGATGAGCCTTAGCAATTTTTCCATAACATCATGGACCTGGGCTCCAGGCAAGCAACAAACCTCCCTAAATGACAGGTCTGGCCAGCAGGTAGGTGCTTCTGTCCTGCTGAGGAGCCTCCAGCCACCAACACTGCTGCTGCAGTGATCTGAGGTCTCTATCAGCCTGAGGTTTCCAGTCCAGCACCTTCCCCAGATGGATCCAGTTCCTCCTCCTCTGTTACCAGCCCTGAACTCATTTTCCTGGCAGATCTAACCCAGACTTACACGTTTTTCATCCAGTCCCAACAAGCTTTCTGTGCCAATGGCTGCACAGCACCCTTCGGGAGCCAAGACAGCATGATGCTGGTAGAGCAGTGGTACCCAAGACAGTGAGGCACCACCCCAAAGCACCTCAGCAAGGTACCAGCTGTCATCCTCAAACCAGAAGGAGTTGAGACACCAAAATAAAGCTGGACCAGCCCTCTCAGAACTGTCCTTCTCCTTCTGCCCATGCTGCCCAGCCCAGTGGTCAGAGCACTGGGAAGCTCTTCAGAGCAGACAGCTCAAATCTTCTGTTGCAGAAATATCACATTTCCTCTTGTCTTTCATCGGGAGACACAGGGGAAAATCTGATTGTTATACTCTTGACAGCAACTTTTTTTTTTTTTTACTTATCCGTTACCCTGTGACCTTCCCTTTTCTGGAGTAAACAAACCCAAGAGATTCAACCTCTCCCTCTTAGCTTGTGTTTTCTAAGCCCCTAATAAATCTGTCACTGTCTCCTTCAGTCTCTCTCTGTTTCCTTCATACATCTCTGGAAGTGCAGCACTTGATAGGCACAGCTGGGACTTCCTCAGGACTGGACAGAGCAGAAAAGTGATGATGCTCAGTGCTAACACCTCTGGAGGGCAGTTTGACCCCCCCAACTGGGAGAACCCACAGCACTGGGCTGTGTCCAGGACAGGGTCTGCATGCCCAAGGCACTGCTCATGTGCCGGGGAGGTGGGGAAATGGCAGAGATGGCATGAGAGAGGGTGTGGGGATCAGCACAGAGACTCACACTCAAAGAAAAGAGGATGGGGAGAAATTTGAGAAGTTTCTCAGGATTGTCTGATTTCTTCAAAGCAGGGCCAAGGCCACCTCCTCCATCCCAGCTGAGAGGTAACCCAGTCCTTCCCAGCATCCCCTTGCCAGAGACCAGCAATTACTCAGGTAAAAGATGTGACATCAGCGTCCCAGCCAGGGAGGATACCTGCCTCATTACTGAGGAGTGACAAATGGTGGCGCAAACAGTGAGACCAGCAAATTCAGTAATTGCTCTTGTCAACTGTATTAAATTGAGACAGCTTGATGCAGCAGTTCTTCAGGTGTGCCTGGACAACACTCAGACTCCATCCATCCAGCCGCAGAGGGGGAGCTGGGTGCCTTGAAGTCCCACCAAGCACAGATGAAGGTTCAAAAAGGGTCAGAGCTGCATTTCCAGTGCTTGACGTGGCAAGGACCTGCTCATGGCTGGCAGAACCCTCCCCACAGTCTCTTACACAAGGCAGGGATGGAGACCAGCACCTCAAAATGGGGTTCACAAAAGCTGAGGTGCAGTACTGGGAGCTGCTTGAACCCAGCAGAGATAAATACCAGCAAGGTGTGAGGGAGATCTCATACCACCTTTCTTTTTTGATCTGATTACCCAATGATTAGAGCCTTTGCTTAGGGCAGAGAACCAGACTCCAAACCTCCATCTCCATGAGGGTTTTCAATGCGATACATCTTGTAGACGTCTGCACTGGTACCTTTCACAGAATCACAGAATCATTCAGGTTGGAAAAGACCCTTTTCCTGGCATTTTAACCACTTCCCACTAAACAGCTCTAGTCCAACCCATGAATATTCACTGCTGGTTCAAATCTCTGCAAGAGGGAGAAGAAAAACATCAGTAGAGTTTGCCAAAGATTCAGTGAATCTGGTTCATCACTGTCTGTCTGAGTGGGGAAGGATCCAAGGCATTTATGGAGCTGAGAGCTACTTTATAGCTAAGCACAATGCTCATTCTTCTGGAAAAGAGCAAAGCTAAAGCTTTTAAATGACCTAGCATCCCCTTGGTCTATTTATCTCAGCTAGATCTCTCCCTGGGCTGCTCCTGGCCACCACTCTGCTGCAGTCAAAGCCCAGAGGGTTTCTCCTGATCATCTGCTGCTGTTAAAGGAGCAGGTTTCTCAGCAGAGGGGATTGGGATGGTCCCATGTGGATTTGGTGACTGTTTGCAGAATGCCAACAAAAACTATGTATCAAAACCCACCGAATGTTTCTGTAAAATTCACTCAAACTGTCTCTGGCAACTTGAAATCTGTTCCCAGAAAATGTTTGTTGAAGAGACCCAGTTTGTAGCAAAAACATGGAGAATTGCTGTGCCTGGCCATAGCCTAGGACTGAGGCAGAGCTGCCAAAGAAATCCAGTCCCCAGGCTGGGAAAGAGGAAGGCAAATAATTCATGTATGTGGATACAAAGGGTAGAAATACTCAGTTTAGAAAGGTTTGGAAAGTTCCCACTAGGATACTGAAAAGATGAGCCAAAGAGTCACTGAACTGCTACTAATTAACCCCACAATTCGCAGAGTTTGGGGGTTTCTGGAGGATCTTAGAAAGGGAAAACAGAGAAATCAGGCAGATCCAGACCCGACTCAGCCCTGAGCACCAGAAAGATACTGAAGCAATTGGTAATCCATGTACAATCACTTGGCTAATAATGTCATGGATAGTCACAGACAGATCACATCAAAATTTAATTTATCCTTTGGGCAGGTAACTGGCCCATCTGGGGAAGCTGTGCTACTTCTTGACTTAAGTAAGGATTTGGACCCTACCCCACCATCTTATCATAAACTAATTGTGAGCCATATGAAATTATCATGCAGAGAGGAGGAAAAAGATGGGGAAAAAGCATGCTTCATTGGAAAGCTTCAATTCCAGGGGCTACGGGTAGTTTGCTGCCTATCCCAAAGGATTTATCTAGCAGAATCTTATAGGGTCTGTCCTGTCTCCAGCACTAATCAATATTTTAATTAATGACTTGGATGATGAGAGAAAGAGGAGCTAATAAAATTTCCGCCTGCGGTTGCAAGCGCTGCCGATGGCAGGATTAGAATTCAAATCAGTCACAGCAGATTGGAGAAATGGCCTGAAATCAATAATTCTGGGATTCAACATTGAGAGCAAGATGGTGGTGCAAAATCTGCCCTGCAACAAAGGGGATGTGGCAGCCACCTCTCATACAGAGTAGTTGTAAGAAGGAAGGAAGATCAGTTGTTTCTAGGAGAAAAAACTATCAGTTGGGGAAAAGATGTAGGTGGAGGAGCAGGAAAAATCTTCAACTGCAGTGAGGTGCCCAAGCACCTGGGGCCATTGGTGGAAAGTTTTAGGAATGGGACATGCAAGTATCCATCTCTCTAATCCAAAGTTGCAGGGTGACTCTAATAAAGGCAAAGTCTTTTCTTAGACCAAAATATATATGAAGCTGTTGAGCCCCTTCCAACCTGCCCTTCCCAGGCTCTACTGAAGTGTTGAAGAGCAGCAAAATGGAGGGGATGCCTTGGGACCCCGCAGGGATGCGCTGCGAGCTGGCACTGCTCAGGAGCTGGCAGCACTGCCAGGAGCACCGCCGTGTCGGTGCTACTAGCGGGGTGATGGTGAGTGAACCTGGCAGGCAACATGCTCAGTACGGTCACAGGAAATATTTTCCCAAAGAACAACTTTTTTCACCTGCACATCTCGCTGGTGGGTGGAAGAGCTAAAGCCAAGACTTATTTAGGTGTTAAAAGGATGTAAAATTCATATAGATCTTGCCCAGAATTACACCAGTAATGGTTGAAAATGTAAAAGGGAAGAAAATCTCATACTTTAAAGTATCTTCTGTCAGATGGGAAGCAGGACAGCTTGCTTTTGGGCTTTCTGCTGTGGTCCAGCATCTGAGACAAGTGATAAAACAATGCAAAGCACTGCTGTGATTCGATCTGTCAGCACCCATGTCCAACAACACATGCCTTGGTCTTGTGGCTTGTTCCCCAGCTGGCGACATGAAAGAAAGCAGACCCTGACATGGAAAAGTGTAAGAAAAATCTGTGCTTCTTGTTGGAGATCACTGCGCTGTGCAGACAAGCATGAAAAGAGCCTCCAGCACAGCCATCAGCCAGTTCGCTGCCTTGCTTTGTGGAGTTTAATCACACATCTGGGTCCCGGGATGGGAACAGGGCCAGCATCCCAGGGGCTCTGCAAGCCCATGGACTCCAGGGTTTCAGCCAGGCTTCCCACCCCAGCACCACTGGAGATGGGGGAGCAGATTTTGGGATCTGCTACTCCAGTCGCACAGACCCTGCAGTGTCATAGAAACATTGAGGTTGGAAAAGACCTTTAAGATCACTGAGTCCAACCATTAATTTGACAGACACTATCCATGAACAAGGCAATATGAGGCTTGTAGAACCTGTAATGCTGTAGCAGGTAGAGAATCACTGAACCACATCTACGTGACCTGATCTGAGGCTGCTTTCCAGGAGGTCTCACACTGCAGCCCAACGGTATGGCAAAGAAAGGGTCACCTGCCTTTTCCATTACACCAAATGACAGGAGGAATGGGAAAGCTGAAGGGTTTGTGGCTTCAGGAAGGATCTGAGCTGCTCCTCTGCTTCTCTGTGCTGCAACCGTATCTTGTTGCACCACTTAAAGAAGTGGCACAGATGCTTCTCCACTGCATAACAGGTATCACCCCCAATTTTTTGCCTTCTACAGAGTGTCTAAAGTTTTAGTTTTCCAAACAAACTTCAGTCATACAAACAGTCAGAGCCACACACTGGCTCTGCGAGAGCTCACAAGTAGAACAGGGGCAGCACCACTCTCTGGACAGGAGATTGTCAAGAAAAGACCGTGTCCTACAGGAACCATTGCTGTGGTCATCTAATGGTTGGCTTTTCCCTTGGGTTTGATCAGTGACCCACTGCCATCTGGGGTCAGCCTGGTGCAAGGCAGGGAGAGGTAGGAGACAGCCGTGCTTTCCAAAATAGTGATTTTTAAAGAGAACAGGAACCAAAAAAGAAATATCTCAGATCCCATGAAATGCTACTTCTTGCTTGGGTGGGCTTTTTTTGTAAGCAGTAGTTGCACCATCAGACCAAGAAAATCATCCCTGTTAGCCACTTATTCAATGACTCCTTTCTTTGTTTCCTGCTCTGAAGTGCTGCGTGGCATTTCACTGTCCTTTTAAAGGGGTTCTTGCATCACGATTCTAGTTATTTGGGTCAACGTGTCCTTACAGAGCTGTGACACCAAAAGTCCCAGAGGACGTGCCATTTACAAACCTTTCTTCATTCAGCTTCATTCAGCTTTCAAAATACTTTCAGAAAAAAAAAGAATTAACGAGCTGTGCATCGAAGAACGACCATCCCATCCATGGGATGCAGCCTTCTCCGGGGTGACCTCCCTGTCCCTTGGCCAAGGGCATGGAGGACTTGGGGACATGGCAGCTGCTGAGGCATAAAATTGTCTCCCTGTGTTGCTGAATTGAATGTGTTTTCCTACTTATGCTGCGTGCCCTCCCCTCTTCTCTTCCAGTTGTACTTACTTGAAGGTCCAAGACAAACAGAGCAGAATAAATCAGGAAGTCTCTTCTGTGTTTAGAGACAGGTTGAGTAATGATTACTCATGAAATATGAAATTCATCTTCGGGGCTTAATGTACTTCTAACGAAGTTGTGCGGGAGCTTGTTGTTGAAGGCTCTGAAATTACTGTGGCGAGGGAACAACATCCTTTATCCTCCGGATCTGATAAGAGCTGACACTGCATCATTGAGCATATTCCCAGCTTCATCCTAATCTGTTGCTTTCAGGGCGCTGAAGGACAGAAGTGCTTTCAGACAGCGCTGATAAAGGCTGCCATAACATTTTAATCCCTCTCACCTCACTTTTCTAGTTAAAATGTCATTTGCTAAAGAGACCAGAACCTGAGATGGTTCCAAGCTGTGCACACCGTTATAACTTTCTGAGCAAACTTCAATGAAAAAACACATTCCCCAGCTAAACTTGCTAGTGAAACCTTCTCGCTGTTATACATGCTATTAAAAAAAGGTTTCCCTTTTCACCCTGCTTGTTTCTTGCTTCTCCCAGTGCCATGACCTAACTACACATTGGTGACTGAATGTATCCAGATTGCACTCATATAGTTTTGGGGACTTTGCACCCATCTCTAGTGATGGGCTGATAGCAGCTTTTTTCCTCCCAGATTCTGATGTCTTATGACCACAGGAGTGCTCTGGAACAGAACCTGGGCACAAATACAGAGATATTCAGAAATCTTTGGAAGCAGGAGGATGAGCAGCCACATAGGGAGGACATGGGTCTGGCCAGGCTGAGACACGGTGGGTTTGCACATCACCCACTCCTTCAGTCTCAGCTTTGTTCATAGGCGGCTCCCAAGGGAAACCTTCAAGGTGGGACGTGAGGGAGGCAAGCGAGATGCAGATAGATATCTGCAAAGATTTTCCATCAGGCAACCCTGAAGAAAAACAGGGAGATGTGGGTAAAGCAGTGATCTGGGGGCTGAGAGACTGCCACAGTGGGCAAGGACACATCATGAAGGACCTTGATAGCATAGAGGCAGTATCTACACCTCCAGGGGTGGAGTAGATAGAGGCATAGGGAGAAAGATAAGCATGTCAGAGCCTATGGAGACCCCACAGATATGGAGGAGAGGGAGGAGGGGTGCTAGAGAGGAATGAGTCATGATAGCCAAGGACAACACTTCTTATCAGCTGTTGTGGCTTGCCACCTTCAGAGTCTCCAGAAAAGCAAGTCATGGAGAAGAGTCTTGTCTCTTCATCCCCTAAGTGTTTCCAGCATGGGGACTGGAGACACCAGCTGGCTTTGTGCCCTGGGGTGCGTCCCAGCCTGTACCTCCCAGTGGTCTGTGACAGAGATGCCGAGGTTGGTCTGAGTGGATGGTGATGGGAAATGCCCATGTGTGAAAGCACCTGTAGAAACACTAAAGCCAGCTGGATAGGGATGGGACACTGACTAATGGGGACACCATTGACAGTGAGCAAACTGGGAACACTGGGGAAAGCCCTACTCCCACCCTGCCTGACAGACACACTCCTGCACAGCTCCACACATCACCCTTTGGTGCAGACCAGAGCTGGCAACGGGAGGGTGGCAAGGAGGTGACAGCTCATGCCCCATGAGCTGCCCTCACCCTGCTGTCCCACTGGGAGACAGGCCGGAGCCATGCCTAGACCCAGGGAGAGGAGATGCAGCAGCTTTTTTTCCACCAAAGCCCAAATAAGCAAGATTTTGAGGTAAAAGATACCCGCTACAGACCCCTTTCCAAAAAAGATTTGTCATTGCCAATGAAGAGGAGTCCAAGAGAGATGGGAAGGCCCAGACATTTTGGAGCCTTGATCTTTCTTATTGCATGTAGATCATTCTGAGCAGACTGAGGCACGCACACCTTGGCGCTGGCAGACAGGTGGGTAGCAGGGGGGGAGAGGGTGAAATCTAGGGGAAAAATACTGAAATGGGTATCACCTTCCCTTCCAGAAGGTCTCACATTGAGCCTTGTTGCATTGATCTCCTACACCTGGAGCAGAAAAGGGCACAGCCCTCGTGACTGTCCCCTCCAGCAGAGATATGACACATCCATGTGTCCCAGGTCTGACCTGGGGCTCATCCTGGACTGAAGATATTTAGGTGCACAAGGCAACAGGTTGCTCTTGGGCCCTGGTGATAATGATAGGCAAGCCTAGAGGAAATGACAGCTTTACTGTTTCCAGGATACTGCAGAAAAGCTGTGATTAACATGCTAATGTCATTCCCTGAAATCCCAGCCACAAGGTCTCCTGGATTCCTCATACCTCAAGGGAGCAATTGCAGATGTTCTGGGAACAGAGGATGCAGGATTGAGGGGTATCTAAAAAAACCCAGGAGTCTTTGGCAGCTCAAGCAAGGTATCAGCTGCAGGGAGCATGTTGCAAAGCAATAACATCTCCCAACTATGCGATGCCTGCTCTCCTGTGTGTTCTCCACCATCCCATTCCCACCCCCCTGGACCTGCCTGAGGGTACTGGTCTCCGCACACCCATTTTCCCGAGGCTGGAAGACTTGGAAAGTGCAAGCTGTGCACAGAGCAGCGAAACGAGCCATTGACTGATGAGGCCCATGATCATTTTTGAGCCACAAGCATCTTTCCTCACCCCCCAAAACAGATGCCAGGATGTGATTCAGTTGCACCTCAAATCCCCTAAATGCAGACATCCACAGGCCACCATGTGCACTGAGTATTTCAGCTCCCATTACAGCCTAGATTGCACTACACAAACACAGCTGTGTAGTGTTATTTAAGACACTGGGATCCTAAATGTTTAAAATATGTTCCTGTATACCCCATCCAGCATGAGCATCCTGGGGGGACTGGCATGTCATGCAGATGCACATAACCTGCCACTGCTGCAGGGCCACCAAGCAGGGACCACAGGAGATGTTGTGATGGATCAGGTTGGGTAGCACCAGGGTGGTTTCTGCCTATGAAGCCTCTCTGGGAGAGGACAATGGGAGGAGGATGCACAAGGGTTAATGTGGGGCCTGACCTGCCTCATTACACCAAGAAATTTTATGTTTATTTTTCTCCAGAAATGTAAAACAATAAATGTTTTCTGGGTTCCCGGAGGGAGACAGTTCCTTCCGCTTGTTTCTGGGCTGGGGAGCGAGAAGGCTGTGCAGGTGCTGGGAAATGCATAGGAAGGGGCTGTTCCCCAGCACATCCCTTTGGGACCAGGAGAACATCCCACTGCGGGGTCCCCAGCCTGCCCCTCCGACCCACACAGCCCCCTCCTTCATTCCCTTTTCCACTGAATCATGCAGGATGTAAACTATTCAGAGGAGCATGACAGTGCTGCAGGCTGCAGGACTGAACCTTTCCAAAGATAACAGCCCTGCTGTAATTGTTGAGGTTTAGTTTGGCACATACCTATCAAATGGCCAAGGCTTAAAGGACATGGTTGTGTAAAACACAGCAGATCCTGAATGCCCTCAGATCTCATTGTGCTGGGCATGCTGGAAAGCAGCTGATTCCAGCCCTGGAAGGTGATGGAGGTTTTCAAAGACACCTCTAATCTTTTTGTGGTAGTGCAACTCCCCCTGTCTCTTGGGCCATTCGGTGCTTGGTGTGATTTCCCCTCCCTGGGCCACACGCCAACCCAAGATGGATTGGGAAAAGCAGTGGACCAGAGTGTTAAGGCACCCCCTTAGCACACCCAGTTCCTGCCTCCGCCCCCGCTAACTGTTTGAGAACAATAATGACAGTCAGTAACTCCTGACAGCCCAGTACATCTGTGCTTGGGTTGTGGCCCAAAGGGGTGATACCAGAACTCCAAGATCGAGCAAGTTCTCGGTCTGCGCAGCTGGTGAAAACTACCGGAATGTTCCATGATCTGAGTTGGGCTGAAATGGAAAAGTAGCTGATGAAAGTCAATTATCTTGGACCCTATAAACAGTGACTCTAAAGCAAGACCTTTGAGCTCTCCTGAGTTTTGAAGATCATCTGCCCACAAAGCCGACAAAAGGCCAGGGTGAAGTCAGACTTCTCAAATCTCAGTTATCACCTGTTGAAGAACGCTGGTACACTGAGGGATTTTTGCTACAAACTTGAGAAGAGGGAAATTTTAACTATAGTCTAGTCTCTTCCATCCACCTCTCTTGAATACGCACATTTGCCTTCATGAGTATGTCTATGTATTTCAAATATTTCCATGCTGTATGTGTGTGTGTATGTTTTGTGTTTATACATATGCACACATATATTTTTTGCTTTAAATACCTTGTAGTAAGTTAGTGTGAATCTTGTCACTCTCGAATCTGCAATTAAGTCGCTATTTTAATCATAGCATATTCTACCAAATCTTGTTAATCCTTAAATTGGTTAATCATTAAGTGCTGCTAAAATTCAACTTTTCAATCCACTTCACACCATTAATAAATCTTGAATTGCTGCTAAATCATAACCATGTCAAATATTTTCATCTGCGATACTCTTCTGGTCCATGCACAGCTGCATATTTAATTTAAAAGCATTTTTTGAGGCAGAGGACCCTACCTGTAGCCTGGGCATAGTTAAATAATAGAAAAGGAGGGATAAATTAGGCAACAAATGTGTATATTAATAATAAATAGGGAAGGAGAAAGAATTGAACAAAAGCAAAGCAGGAGTGAAACGAACAGATGAAACGTGAAGTGGAGAGGGACCCAGGACACCACAGCCAGCTGTGGAGGAGAAGGCTCGAGGTCCTTCTTGGCTTCATCTACTGGGGCTCCGTCATGAACTAGGGAGTCGCTGGCTGGATTTGGGGTCAGGCGCAGCAGGCACTGCGCACGTTATCCCACGGGGACTCCTTGCACGAGGCAGAGCAACTTGGGGAATAAGAGCTGGGAAAGCCTCATCTGGCTTTTATATCCAATGTCCTTCCACCGCTGCAGGATGAGGGTGAAGTTTTCCACTTTGTACAAGTAGTTTTAACTCCATCCATTAATAATCTCCGTACGCTGCTGGCCCGCAAAGTGTGCTCCTCCCTGCAAGGCAGAGCTCTCTGTCTTGCACAACAGGGCAGAAATTTAAGTTATCAGAGTCCCAACATGCCTGTGTCACCTGCGACCAGCCACTGCACCTCAGCTGGGCTACACCAGCCCTGGGATGACCATATCACTCTCAGCATCTACCTCCATCAGTGCCAAGGCATCAGGAACAGCCAAGAACTGCTGAAACATGAATAGCAAACACAGGGCAAAGCAGTCCTCCCCATTCCACATGCTTGGTGCTTTCTGAAAAAAAAAAAATACAGTGGTTTAGTGGGTAGCAGAGTGATAATCCCTGTCACAGGACAATCCATGGGTATAAACAATCCTGGGCCAGAGGGTACCAGTGCTGTACAGAGTGAAGGGGGACATAGGAGCAGGGATTTGGCTTGGAAAGGTCAGAGAGGAAAAGACTGGGAAGAGAAACCATTGTCCTCTGTGAGCCAGCATGCCCCACTCCCTTGGATGGGGATTCGGGACTCTGAAAAAACCACTGACTCTGTACCCAGAGCACATCTGCAGCACAGCATCAAAGTCACAGCGAGAAGCAAAGCACATGCAAATACTCAAAGTTGCATTTCTGGGCAAGAAGAGATTCTCTGTCACTCTCTATAATTCAAGAGAGAAAAAGAAAAAAGGAAATTACATGACTATTTGTCTGTGCTGTGGAAGGAAACACTGCTCAACTTCCCTTCTTGTTCTCCTTCTAGTTGGTGTTCAGTCTGGAGAAGAGAAGGTTCCAGGGAGACTTTACTGTGGGTCTTCAGTACTTAAAGGAGGCTTATAAGAAAGATGGGGACAAACTTTTTAGTAGGGCCTGTAAACATAGGATAAGGGGTAATGGTTTTAAACTGACAGATGGGAGATTTAGATGAGATCTAAGGCAGAAATTGTTCCCTGTGAGGGTGGTGAGGCCCTGGCACAGGTTGCCCAGAGAAGCTGTGGCTGCCCCCTCCCTGGAAGGGTTCAAGGCCAGGTTGGACGGGGCTTTGGGCAACCTGGGCTAGTGGAAGGTGGCCCTGCCCATGGCAGGGGGGGTGGACTAGATGACCTTGAAAGGTTCCTTCCAAGCTAAACCATTCCATGATTCTAAAAGTCAGGGCTTCTGGATTGGATGGAGAGTTGTACCCCTTGTCCTGTCACTACAAGCCCTATTAAAATGTCTGTCCCCATTTTTATTTTTTTTATGAGCTGCAGGAACAACAACTCATTGCCAGGGCACTTGCATTGTTTATGATCCCACACTGTTTTGCGATGTTCCCCTGATCAGTGCAGAGAGAAATTGCAGCTCCCCACCCACCCCCCCCACCCCCAGCCTTTGCTTTTCATTTGAGCACACTCCAGCGAAGACTGGTGAGGTCAGCGGGGAGAGAAATGGATGCATGGTGCACGCCGCGCGGCTGTCATAACAAGGATGGATGGTGCAAGCACCGTTTATCTAATGCGGCTGTATAAATCAAACCAAGGAGAAACAGGGGCCTTCAGGGAAATCCCAGGCGTAGAGCAAGAGGAGATTGGGAGGGAGTATGGCACCGATGCATCATGGAGCCCTTTGTTCAGTGGAGCTGGATGGGAAGGAGCAGCAGAGGTGCCAGGGGATAGAAGAGAGCAAGTGGCTGATTTGCACAAGAACTCAGAGGAGCACAAATTGTGTTGTGTGTCTGTGTCCTAGTGCCAGAAAATGCTGAAGGCAACCTCCTTCCCCTGCCCCAGACCCCAGTTATTGGTCTTCAGAACCACTCCAGCTTTGGAGAAAGGCACTGTGTGAACCCAAGAAGGATGTTGAGAGGAGGAAGGGTGCTACTGTGCCTTCTCTGTGTTCTTCAGTCAAGCTTTTGAGGACTTTGTCACACAGTCCTCAGCAAATGACCTCTGTGTCCTCCTGAGCTGCCTGATAGCTGTATCACCTCTAAACCCACACCCTACAGTAGACAAAAGGATTTAGAGTCCCTTGAACATGTGCAGAGAAGACACAGTGGGAATCCTGGGGCTACTCTGTAAGAGAAGCAGCGCAGACAAGGTGGCTTTGGGCCAAGCGATGGGCTGAGCACTGCAGTGGCTTGCCAGGGTGACGTTGCCCTCTGGACCAAGGGAACTAGTCAGATGCATCAGCAGAGGGACACAACAGGGTCTTCAAGACAATCCAACACTCAGCAAAATGGTCCACCTTGCAGCAAATCCTGGCCCCATAAGCCAAAGAATCTTGGGAGGAAGGATTTTTCCTTTTGAGATAATCAGCATCACCCTCAGCATATCCAGAGGACCCAGGATCTTTCAGAGAAAGGCTGGAACATTCCTGGAGCTTCTGAGAAATGCTGGGAATCTGATGAGTATCCACCACTCCCAGTAAGCTTCAGCGGCCAAAAGCTGTGGTCCTTGTCCAGACACTGTAAAAACCAAACTCTTTGAAAACAAAGGTAAGTCTGAACTTCCTGTGCTGTGCAAGGCTTCAGCTGTATTAAATACTCAGTGAAGGAGTCAAGACTCAATCTTGGAGCTTCGCAGAGAGAAGTTGTTTATTGTGGCTGAGGGTCCTGCGAGCTCTTTTTTTGCAGAGGGCAGGCTGGGATGTTCTGCACTTCACTTGCAGATTTTCTATGAAGAGCAGTTGCTTGAAACCAGCATGCTCTGGGCAGCCTGGATCCACCTGCATTGGGCTGTTAATGTGGCCACAGTCAGAGGCTTTGAGGCCCGGGCAAAAAATATCTCTACTTTCTACTAGATTAAGCAAGCAGACATGCAGTTTGGTCAGCTAAGGCCACGATTAAAATGTTGGACAGATGACAGAAGGAGCAAACCAAGTGAAACCCAGGCAGGTCTGCAGAAGATTTGTCTATCTAGTAATTACCAGCACCTCTCAGGATAAGGAATGGTGGGTTTAATGCTGTGAATATGGGAATACTTAGTTAAAAATTAATCCCTTTTGTGATTCTGTGTACAATCTGTGATGGGGGTGGCTCCATAGCCAGGAGCAGAGAGAGGCTGCCACTTCTCTGCTGACCGCTCTGATGTCCCTTTGCTCCCAAGACCACCTGGGCTGCTGCCTTTGGGTCTAACCATCTCATAGCATGGATGGTGGGATGGGTCTGCTGCAGACTCATGACAGCCATGGGTCTTCCCAGCCTCCACCAGACCCTGGTCCATCCTCTCTCATCACCCATACCACCAAACAAGGATTGCCGCCTGCTCTTCTCAATTGCTTCAGGCCTCAAGAGTGAAGACATTCAGATATGAGCCAAAAAGCACCACTCAAGAAAGAAGAAGTCTCCCTGTTGATGGCCTCATCACTTCTTTCTTATATCACCCTTGATCCAGAGGAGAGACAGATAAGCAGTTTCTTATGCCCATAGATCATGCCAGTAAAATTAACCCTTTCCAATGCATATATGGTGTTATATGCATTTATACAGTAGGAGAGAAAATCCACATGAAAACAGATTGTACTTGGGTGAATGCCTCAGCCAATACTGCCTCGAGCTCAGTGATGTACCTGCCTGTGTGTTCAGTATCTGATAAACTTGGGTCAAGGCATCCCCTGTAGTCTGTAGGGAGGGATAAGCAGAGGATGGGCTACACACATGACCTTGAGGCAGGATGAAGTGGCCTCCAGACCTGTCTGCTCCTCCCCATGCCCAGGAGAAGGAGCCATATAAGTCAAGATGCCAGCAGCGAGGTGACCCAAATCTCACTGGATGTTCACAGAGCAACATCTCCATGGGCTGTATTTTGCCTGGACAGATTTGTGTGACCCAAAGTGTGAAATATCCAGAAATTCCCTGAGGGAACAATTTCAGAGCTTTATTTACAGTTTCCCTGCTCCCTTCCAGCACTCAGCTGCAAGAGGACCTGGGGCTCCATCTAGAAGTGAATATTGCTAGCTGCTTTCCAGTCTCTCTATCAGTCATACACAAGTCATCATTAAGCCTCAGCATCCATCAAGTGAATGGGCTATAATAAACTGAGATGGCCGTGAGAGCAGAGCACGCACGCAGCTTGTGGGAGAATAACTCAGCAGAGAAGGCAAGAAAGGAGTCGGGGTAATATTAATTGTATTCAGATCTTTTTACAGATAGCAGTGGGAAATTAAACTCTCAGGGAAGTGTTAATAATGGCTCCGCAATCATGGCATCGTGGTTTACAGCACTATATAGGTCAAGGGCAAGGGCTCTGTGGGGCTGGACTCATGGGTAAGGGGTGTGCTGGGACTCTGTCCCCAGCTGCATCACTGTCACCTTGTCATTGGGTAAGTCACTTCACCCCTGATGGCTCCAGAGCCATATGGATATAACAGTTCTTCCTCGGTCCTGCAGCACCTTCTGGGTGAGCTAGACAATCCAGGCTTTATGAAAACTACATTGTCCTCATGAAAATATATCCTCAAGTCTGGGAATCCCAAGCCTGGCTGTTCCCACTGTGTCCTGGCCTGTGTGAAGGTGGGCACTTGCCAGATGGTTTCCCCTTCTCGCAGGGGTATGACATACGCTGCCTTGGAGATGACAAGCTCCACAGGAGCCTTTAGGGACCAAAACACCCTGCTGCAACTTTAATGTGACTGATTGAGCTTAACTAGCAAGAATTGGACCTCCTTGTTCTTGCTCTGTTACTCCAGATGTGATGCTGGACACCTGCAAACTCACCGTCAAGAGAGAAGATCTGGAGCCCTGCTCTGTCAGGAACTGTGCAAGCCCCCAGGGCTCATCTTCTAGGAAGGAAGCTCAGATCCCACCCTCCCTGCTCCACAGATCCCATCGCCTTGGTGCAATACATCCATCCTCGACCTTAGCTGGGGGAAGCTCATGCCCAAAGAGCTGTCATTCTGCCCTGAGATTATTTCCTCTCCTCTGCTGGCATTTCTTAAAGGCTATTTTATTCTTTCTTGTCCAGAGGCACAAAATGCAAATAAAAGTGCCAGAGTGCTGGGTCCAGCCCCTGAGAAAGGGCAGATTTATAAGGGATAGTATAAATGTGTGCATGTTTCCTGTGAAGCGGGAAATAGCCTTTTCCATCACATAACACAGCCAGCAGTCCAGTGGCCTTCCTTTTTCCCCCTTCCCCAAATTTCAGCCGTGGCCAGCCCTCACCCTGAGTGCAAGGAATCACTGAAGTGTTGAGGCTGGACAGACCTCCTCAGTGTTGTGGTTAATGCATGTGTGTGCATGAAAAGTCTTACATGAACATGAACATGCATGAAAAGCTTTATGTAAGCACAGACCAGCTAGGATCAAGAGTGAAACCTCTTGAATGGGGTGAGCAGCCAGAATACGAGACCTACAGGAAGCCTCTTCCCTTGGTGGCTGGCAGCTGGGGTCCTGCCAGGATGCCCAAGGGAATCTCAAACTGCTCTGGACACTTCTAGTAGACAACTGGACCAGTATCATTTATGCAGGAGAATCTGAGGGCCCAAGGGATAAAAGCACAAGCTTGGTAGTTACAACCCAAAAAGCAGCATCAGAAACTTCTCCACAGCCCTCTGCCTCTCAGCCCACAGATTTATGATCTTTCTGCGGCTCATTTTCACTGCAAGCCACTTCGCTGCTCAGGAATGGTTGTCTGAACTAAATCGTACAGCAAACTGTTTAATCTGCAGTAAACCCCTGTGCAACTGCACTTACTCACTGCTAAAGGCTGTGTCTCTGTTAGTAAATAAGAGGAGGGTGAGAAGCCCAGCCTCTGCATGCCTGCAGAAATGAACTTCCTCCCTTCCTTGGCTGACAGGCTGCTTCTAAATTGCTTATCTGGATCAGACCTCTGGCCCTTGTTGTTCTCCAAACCACGCGCAGGCATGGTCAGGAAAAACCACAACAGTGTTCCAAGAATCAACTAACAATGAAGCAATCTAGGAGATAATGAGCAAAGCCTGGAGCTCGTGGCTCAGCCCTGCTTAGTTTCTAGTGCAGAAAGAGCTACAGGGTTTTAGTTTTGAGACAGTATATTTCACTTCCATGTCTGCCTTCCATGAAGGGAAGAAGCTAGATGATCAAGGATACCTAATTTCGGGGGGGGGGGGGGGGGGGGGGGGGAAGGAAGAAAGGAGATGCTTCTGTTGTACCCTGAAACTGCTGCATGTCTTTTAGTGTTCTATAATGCAGCATTGGTTTTTCTGGGAATCACCTCCTTCCCCAAAATAAGCTACAGTCTCCCTCCAAATCAAGCAAAATTCAGTCTTTTGGTCAAAACACAATCATCTGCTGCATGTGGGATTGGCCATCATGGCCACAACATTGCAGGGAGATTCAACTGAATACAGCAAGGAAATGTCTCTGTCAAAGCCACTATCCATGGGCCAACCTACAGTCAAGTAGAGAACATGGGCACTTCTAGGTTGGGATTAGCATCTGCCCAAAGCAGGAGTCTCAAATGAAGGCTCAGACCCCAGACACCCCTCATTCCTCTTGACCACAAGAACCCAGCTGAGAAGTTGACCCTTTGTCCTAATGGAGTTTCCCAGCACACAGGACATGTGGGTGGCCCCCTCTTCCTCTGGGCAACATTCCCACACTCCCTCCATCAGCCATCCAAGAATTCAGAGAAGGGAGCGTTTCCTGGCACATCTATTCATGCCCCATCATTGCAGCCTGGAGAGGAGGAGGAGGAGGAGGGTTGGAGTGAACACAGAGGGAACAGGTGATGCTGAAGACAGCCTGACTCTGCCAAGACAGCTTTGGCATGGCTTTCCAACCCTGTATAAAACAGCCTCTTCATGACTTCTATAATCGCCTTTTTTCTCTGTACTAAAATGGGGATATGAAAACCCCCAGGAAAGAGTCATCCTCTGTTTTGCTTAGAATCTCTCATGTACGATGGGGAGTGCAGGAAAGACTTTCCAGCAAGCTGTTAAGTTGTGGCTACCCCCATCCTGGAAGGGTTCAAAGCCAGGTTGGATGAGGCTTTGAGCAACCTGGTCTAGTGGAAGGTGTCCCTGCCTATGGGGGTTGGAACTAGATGATTTTTAAGGTCCCTTCCAATCCAAACCATTCTGTAATTATATGATAACAATTTGGGGCTGTTGGAGACAGGGGATGCTACCCTTTGGGGTGCTTTCTCTCCAAGATCCAATCCTCTGTGCTTAATTCTCCTCAGACTTTTTCAGACACAGAAATAAGTGAACTCGAAATCCTGAAGCCAGGGATAAATCTTGACATGGGTGACACTTGTAATTGAGAGTTTCTTAATTGCTGTGTTTGATTAAAGAGAGCTGCTGGTTTTGTGCTTAAAATGTAAAGAATTCAGAAACCCAAGGAAGGAAGAAAAGAGGATAAGATGATTGGAACAGAAAAGCGCAAGATCAAGGAGAAGAAAGACACAGGAGAAATCTTGTTTGAGTACCAGAGATAAGGGAGACAGAAAAGGAATGAGTGGTTTCACTTGTGACTACATGCGTGCTTATTTCTGCCCTTTCTGGGGCAGAAATACAGGGACTTGTACTCTCCTGCAGTGAAACGTGGCAGATATTTAACACCATAAAGTACCAAAGATGAATACAGCCTATCAAGAAGAACTAAAACCTACCAGGAAATTGCTTTTTTTTGTTGAACTAAAATCCCAGAGAAATAGGAAAACCTTTCATTAGAACTTACATGGCTGCACTGCCAAGAGGTTCCTGCTCCAAAAGGCCTTGAGCCTGCAGCCCAGGGCACCCCCTGTGAGCCCAGAGTGTCTCCTGGTCCTGCAGCTCCAGCCTGAAGGACCCCATCCAAGGCCATCGCAGGTGGTGTCAGGCCTGAACGGGATCCTTCTGGGATGGGAGCTGGTTCTCTAAGATATCCCTAAGGTATCTTCCCTCTAATGTCTGAGAGGGATTCATGGGGAATCCGTCAGTGGTCCCTAGGGCAATGATGAGCGTAGAGAAGAAAAAAGAATAAGAGGAATGGGGAAAGATTCCCTTTTTGGAGGGTATAGAATAAATCTGTGTCCTTCCTTCCTGGGATGTTATTCACTCACGTCCAAGCTCTTTGCCAGCATGTAGTTGCTCGGTGGTGTCTGCATGCAGAACAAAGCAAGGTGCTACGGTGAGCAGAGCTGTTGAAGAGCCCTTCTCCCAACCCAAGAGATGAAGGGAGGGGGTTCCAGCCAATTTCCATCACCCTTTGGTGCAGATTTTGGGCTAGGCAGTCTCCTGAGGCCCCCCCAGCTCTACACGGTGCTGTGGTACAGGGATGTCCTTCCCACTGCGTTGAGTTACCTGGGAGAAGGCACAGCTCTTTTGCCTGCTGGTTTGGAGTGGTGTTTGCCTCAGCTGATGTGAAGTGGGAAATTTTTTATGTCCAGCTTTAAGAAGAGAGAGGTTGCCACAGGATGTGTGCACTCTCCTGAGACTTTACTTTCTTCTTTTTCATCGTTTTCTTTTTTTCCAAGTGAATCACAGAGAGTAGGAGCCTGGCTATGGTGCTTATGGTTGGATGGGCAATGATGCTAGAGGCTGTAAGGTCAAGCTTAGTCTAGATAAACCCTCAGTCCTGTACAGATTTTTTCAACTCACATGACCTTTCTGTCTTTGTATGAAATCCTTAAGATTGACCTCATTGTTTCTAGGAGGAAGTCTGAGGATTTGCAACACTGCAAGAATAAAAATACTCTCTATTTCCTCAGCCAGCATTTCCACCTGCTTTCATTACCTTCCTGGCTTCTCTCCGTTGTGTCTCCAGCCAGCTCTGAGCCAGTCTGTTCTCTGAATACAAATAATATCTGTTATAGATTAGTGGAAAGAGAGAAGAAGGAGAAATCTTGGTGCAGAAGAGGTTCGTAGAGGGGTTTGTGTCTGGGCACTGGCCCATGCTGGGGCCAGGATGTCAGCTATTACACTGGGGATTTCCAGAAGTAAATGCACAAAGAGTTTCAGCTAGATCCAAAATCTTCAAGAGACCCCTGAGTCAGCTGCTTTGCACGGAATGTTACTGGGGCTTTTAAAATATTGTGAATGCACCACAAAGAGCTTAACTTGTATGTAAATTTTGACCCATAGAAATCTTTATCTTGAGCGAAAACAGACTGAAGACTATAAAATTTGGTGTAGTTTGCAAATAGCTCTTCTTTTTCCCCTTTAGAAATCTTCAAATATATGGTATGGTTATCATGACAAATAGCATACCCTCCTCAATAATCACGCTGCTCCAGCAGCATCCGCAGTTGCTCGTAAAAATTCCAGACTCATTAGTTCATTCTATCATCACCAACAAAACTTGGGTTTGGTGATTTCTAATGGTTTCCTTTGTGAACAGAGAATTGAATCTGACCTGCTTCATTTGTACAACTGTCAATTGCTTCTCAGTGATGTTTTTTTTTCCTACAGGTCAGTTATGTCTGATTCTCTTTAAGGATTGACAAATGCGAGGGCTGCTGGCACAGATGAATGGCACATCACATTTTCAGATAGCTTGGGAACATCTTAATTGCCTTCCTCTTGTCATACATCCTCAGTCTTCCTTTCTGTGACAGCAATGTCCTCCGTAATTTCAGGACTGTCACCATGGCTTCCCGAGTGAAACTGGTTCTGGAGAACCACAACCCATTTATCTCCATGATCTTGCAGCATTAATCCTTGCTGGGAAACCTGTATGGTGTAATTCCCTGAAGCAGCATCCTCTTGGCCTTTTAATACTTAAAGGGGGCTTATGAGAAAGATGGGGAAAGACTTTTTAATAGGGTCTGTAGCAATAGGACAAGGGGTAATGGTTTTAAACTAACAGGGAGGAGATTCAGACTAGGTATAAGGAAGAAATTTTTCACAGTGAGGGTGGTGAAACACTAGCATGGGTTTCCTAGAGAGGTGGTAGATGTCCCATCCCTGGAAACATACAAGGCCAGGCTGGACGGGGCTCTGAGCAACCTGATCGGGTTGAAGATGTCCCTGCTCATGGCCGGGGTGTTGGACTAGATGACCTTGAAAGTTCCCTTCCAACCTAAACCAGTCTGTGATTCTATGATTCTTGCAAGCCGGCTCCTGGCGTGCAGGAGCAATACGAGCCTGTGGAATCCATCAGGCTTTATTTCCCCTTTTCAGGCATGCGCAGACCTCTGGGCGATCTCTCGGGGCTGACACGGAGAGGAGGTGACAGTAGAAGTGGCAACTTGCCTCTTTTCCACTTACAGACCACAGCTGGACCGCTGGGTCCAGTTTCAACGTCTCATTTCAAGGACAACCCAAAGAGCGTTCGTGTGACAGTAATAAGAATAATCAGAGGCTGGGAAAACATGAGCTATTGGGAAGCAATTGGTGTCATTTAATCTGGAGAAAGGACAGCTGCGAGGAGACACAATAGCTGTCTTCAATTATGTAAAAGGTCATTGCAAAGAGGAGGAGAATAAACAGCTCTTCCAGGGACGGGACAAGGAGTCATGGACTGAAATTACAGCAAAGGAGAACCAGGCTGAGATAGTATTTACAGGTAGAAGGAGAACACAGCCTGGGGCTGAGTACTTGTGGAGGGTGTCAGCCAAGAGAGGTTTCATTGCGTCAACCCTCTTTATGGGACAGTGAGTGTCTAGCTGAGCTCTCCCAGTCCCTCCCAATCTTGTTTTCTACTAATCTGGTCTCACACGTCCCAAAACCCCATAATGGTTTGCACTATGTTTGCTACAAACAGCCCATGAGCTGAGCACCATCTATTTTGAGGTGACCCATCTCTGGGATGTGCTAAGAGGAGCAAGTTGTGCAGGATCTAGGAGGTGCTGTTAGCTGTAGCTGCACTCTTTGGAAAGTCATTTG
Source organism: Strix aluco (assembly GCF_031877795.1). Taxonomy (NCBI): domain Eukaryota; kingdom Metazoa; phylum Chordata; class Aves; order Strigiformes; family Strigidae; genus Strix; species Strix aluco. Next base: position 136,881,174 of record NC_133932.1, on the reverse strand, counting down.
GAATGATGGATCTGTTCCTGTGCCCAGGCTCTAAAAGAGCAGAGAAATAAATGGGAGCGGCTGTGGGGAAGAGTTATACGAGTGATTGAGGAGCTAGAAAAGCACGCGCTACTGCAAGAGATGAAAGAAGTCCTGGCTATGGAGATTATTGCAGCAAAGGTTAAGAGGCTGTTAAATTGCTCTCTGTGCTTCCCAATGAAGACAGAGAATGTCTGATACGAAGGGAGGCTTACCTCTAGCCAGCTAATGGCTAGCAGATAAAAAGGGCCAAACACTGCATGGTCAAACTGCAAGAGAGCCACGTGTTTTTAACATTGAGGGTAATTAGCCACTAGAACAGATTATGGCAGGATGCAGAGATTTTCCATTGCTTTGAAGAATTATGCACTGATCTCAAAATGCCACAGTCTCCCTCCTTGATCATAATGGTTCCTTGTGGTCTTATGAAAATCACGGAGTCCATGAGCACCTTGAGATGGGAGGAGAGAGTCTCCCTTGCTGCCTCTGCCTCGCTAAACCTGGGGACATGCTCGCTGGCCCCAAGGGCAGGCAACATGGCACAGCAGTGTCCACGCCGCTGAATCCTCTCCTCTCCAAAACCAGGAGGGTTCATCCACTTTGCCACCCAGGAGCAATCCCTGGTCTGTGCCACCCTGCTCCATGTCCAGGCATTACTTGGAGAAGAGCTGGCTGGCACAGACTGGAGGAGAGCTACTAATTAAGCAGTGTGGATAATTGCAGGTTGCATTCCTGAGAAGTCTGTAAGTGCTCACTAACCCCAAAGGAATTGGATTCTTCAGCATTGTTTCAGTTACAGACTTAATCGTGTCCTCCCTCGTGCTCTGAGGATCCTTCTCAAACGTGCTTTTGGTAAGTGCAGATGTTGGGAGCTGCAAGTGATGGAAATCCCCCGTGGAGGAGGTGGGATTTGCCTCTTCGGGGAAAGCCAGAGGAGAACCAAGAGGTAAAGAGGCAGGGAACAGTACAGAGAGCAGCATGTCTGTTTTGGGGCAGTATCGCTGCATGCAGGCCCTCTTCTTCACCTGGCATCTGCTTTAGACATGGGACCCTGGGCTGAGGAGACCTTTGGTCTCAACCACACAGTTATGCCTATGGGGTAGGGTGAGAGAGAGGAGCCTGGTGGGGATGGGGATGTCTTGGGATGAAGAAGGAGCTCAGATGGAGGACCAAGGCTGCAGGGCAGAGCAGTGGGAAATGAGGGACGGGGGAGATCCTGGGGGATTTGAGCTCTGGGGCAGGACAGGTAAGAGCTGTGAGCTGCAGCCACGGTGGGGGTTCAGGTAGGAGAGGTGCAGAGCATTAGCAGACGGTTTCCCATCCAGCAGAGATCATTAGCTGGTGATGGACACATACAGGACTCCAGCATCCTCTTCTCCCCACTGCCAGCACCGGTTCCCCTCTTCTTTCTGCTGGAAATTCAGCAGCCTTGCTCCAACGCGGTGGATAAAGAGCCACACAACAAAGTCCTGACGCGAGCTGGATGGAGAGGGGCCATCTGTCCAGCTCGGCCCTTTTGCCAGCATTAATGGCACTGCTTCCTTACCTTTTTCACAGCTGACATCTCAGTTTTGGGTCATTCCAGACACTCTTTTTCTCTTCATCTAGAGCCAAACTGGACGGCCCTGCTGCAAAAGGCAGAGCACAACTTCGCTTACAACTTCCTAACCAGCTTTTGACTGTGTCCATTATCAATTAAAACGGAGATGAAACCCGCAAAAAAAGTCATTAGCAGTTTAGCAGAGGGTCAGAAAACAGGTCATTGACTTGCTTTATCACAGCTCCAAAATTCTCCTAAGAATAGAGCACTTTAGATTAATTGGGGGAAAAATGGATTGGAAAGTTGCAATTAAGTTGATGTCATAATTTTGAAAAAATCAGGTGCTCTGTTACAGCTGTTGTTCTCCTCTCCCTGACTTTAATTGGTGTTCCAGTCCCAGCTGGCTGTATTGATAAAATGCTGCCCATAAGAAAAGTATAATTAGCATTGGTTTAAGAGGTACAAACTTTTTAAAGAAAAAAAAATTAATAACTAGGCTAACTGCAGCACATATTTTTTACCTTCTGGAAGCTTTGGGTAACTGTCACAGCTCTATGCAAGAGTGAGGTCAGATAAACAGGGGAGGAGAGCATGATGCTTAATTGCACAGACACTGGAAGAGTTTGGCAGTTACCTCTCAGCTACATCGGTTGACACCAAGGAATTCATTAACTGGGTTATCATTTAACCGTGATCCGAACAGTGTCTAAACATTTTGCAGCTCTCAAAGATACAGGTGTGAACTCAGCTAGAAGGCAGGCAGGGAAACCAGTATTGCTGGAAACAAGTATTTCTGCAAGACCAGGATTTCTCATGGTGAATAGGAAGGAAACACAGCCCATCCATAGCTCGTTTGGGTGGATCTTGCTATTAACAACCTTGCGTGAGAGGCTTTTCCAGTCTGGATAACTTACGGCTTTCTAGCACTGCATTTACCTTGCTCTGCAGAGCCAGCCCCTGGCCAACACAGACAAATTGAAGTTTCTGATCAAGCAAGCCTATGATAACAAAATCTAGTGCTTCAGAGGAAAGCAGATATTGCTCTCTGTGCCTCTGCCTTGACCGGCATTTGCAGTATGTGTCGGCACCAGGACAAGTCTGCAAGGTCCTGAGCTGCTTTCCCAGTGCTCAGAAGATGCAGCAGTGCTGAGCACAGAGTAATTTGAGGCACTGAGGAGCCCGTGCTGGGGAAAAGGGAGGAGAAACTGGGTTTCTGGCCTTCTAACAACGTCTCTGCTGTATTAGGGCCATTAAATTGCATTTAATGAGTCTTCATTGCATTTAGATTAAAGGAGTCAGTCTGGAAGTTTGGACCCTGATAACTGCAGGCTTGCAGAGAGCAATTCTCTTTGCTTGCCCTGAGCCTTTTCCAGGGGCTTTTGCTGGAGTGCCCCATTTCGGCAATGCGGCCGCTTCTTTTTGGGTGTTTATACCCTTCAAACCACTTTGCACAGGCATCAGATTCTCCTTTGCCATCATTCACTTGAGCTTTACATATTTAACTCTTTTAATCTCCCGCCAATAAATCACTCCTTTCTAACCCTTAATCATTTTCAATGCTGTCCTCAAAAATCCCTTCAGCGTGATGACACCCGTCAGGTACCGAGTTAATTAATAGATGGCAGATCTCTTCCAGTGCTGAGCTGCACTTCTGGAAAACAATTTGAAAAGAGCAAAGGGAAGAGAAGATCAGGTTTAACTGTTGGATGGGGCGGCCACATCTGTCTTGAGAGGAAAAGCTGAGGAGCCAGTGGAAAAGAAGAAGCCTGTGTTCATCCTGGAAGTGGCATGACCAAAGGAGCCGTAGGCTCAGGCTAGATATGGGCTCTCTGGACCTGGGGCAGCCCCATAAATTGCAGGTCAGGCCTGTAGCACAGAGGTAGTAGAGAGATCTTTTTTTGGGCCACAACTGTAACACCACTCAAAGGATCTTATGGCACGAAGCAGTCTAGGGGATCTCATTTTGGTGAAAAATGTGGGTACAGTTTGAGTTCAGCCTGCAGATACATCAATGGAGGTGACTAGGAAGAAGTGCCCGTGTGTGTGCTCAGTGTTTAACCTCCTCTTACACTCAATGCAGAGTTATTGCTGTTGGTGGAGTCTGGAGAGCAATTCTGCTCACCCTAAAGTAAGCGCCTACCTACCAATAACCCTGTCCTCCACTGGACTCAGTTCAGCTGCCCTTAGCATCCTGCTTGGCCTCCAGGTCTCTTCCACATCTGGGGCACCTCCAGCACATCTCTAGACACCCATACATGCCATAAAATCCCTTGGCTCAGTCCAGCTGCTTGCACATGAGCATCTGAAACCTTGTGAGACCCCAGGGTATGTCAGTCATACATCCACGCAGGGGTGGCAGAGAGGACACAGGACCTATGGGGACATGGGCCATGCTAGACTGGCTGGAGGCCAGGTGGGATGCAGGAGGACATCTCCTATCCAATGGGATGCAGGAGGACATCTCCTGCCAGGTGGGATGCAAGACAACATCTCCTGCCTGGTGGGATGCAGGAGGACATCTCCTGTTTTGGTGTCTGCAGCTGGTAGCTGCCTGTCAGCCCCAGTTGGGATGCAGATGCCTAAGCCCAGGTACCCAGCATCACCCCTGGACCTGCAGAGTGTCCCATCTCCTCTCTCCCTGTTGGTCTCAGACGCTCTGGCAGGTTCATTTTGGCTCACCCTGAGGAACTGCCCTCACCTCCCGAGGACTGAGCTTCTCCACACCCACAGGGTGCAATGAACAGCAACGTGGGGCTGTGCTGAGCGCAGGGAGCAGAGGGTCAGGACGGGGAGCCTGATCAGATTTCCCCTGCAATAACTCATCCCCCTTCTCCCAAGAAATACCCACCTCTCCTTTCTTCAGAAAGAGAGGAGGGAGCTCAAAGCAAGGCTTTGCAATGTGGCTGAGCAATAAGTGGGTGTCACATCTTTGTGCAAGGCCAGGAATGGGGTAAGGACACTGGAACGGATACTGCTAAGAGGAAGATTTATTAACCTCTTGTTTCCTTTTTTCAGCACTCTCAAAGTCACCTATGCGCTTCTGAATCACTTCCAGAAAAAAGTTGCAGGTGCTGATAACATCTGACACCTCTCTGATTTACTGACAAACTGCTGGCGAAAGAAAGCAGAGATAAAGGAAGCCAATTCATCCAGCTATCCCATGCGGATGGGTCCTCTGGAGGCTACACAGCTTCATACCCTTCGGTGTAAATCATCCACGCAGCCTCGCCTGCATCGGGACCTTCGGGGCACAGCTCTGTTATAAGCCCCTTGGCTGCAAGGAAAGTCCCTGCTCCAGCTTCTGGGCAACATCCCCGTGGCCTGGGTCAGCTCTGCCTTCCCTCTTGCAAGGTGCAGCTGGGCAGAGAGGGGTTTCTGCTGTGCAGTGGGGGTCACAGCACGGGGAGGAGGCTGTGTACCAGCTTGCTCCTCACGTTTGCACCACATGGTTGTCCCCAGTGATCTAAATGCCGTGGATCTGGCCTCGAATTGCTCTGTGCCCGGTGTCTGGCAGGATGGGGAGGTGAAAGGAGACAAGCAGGGCAGTTTTGTGCATTGGGGGTGTTGCAGCTGCACCAAATGTCTGCCAAAGAGTCTGGGATGCTTGTTGGGTTGCTCATGGGGGCCACCACCAGCTCCAAGATACAGATGGAAATCTGCAGCCTTCTCCTGATCTCTCTCCAGCATCCACCACCCATGCTTTGCCTACAGCCCTCCCCAGGCTCCTTCCAGTTTGCCGTCCATCCCCAGTTTCCCTGCCCATGTGGGCAAAGGAGCAGCAGGCAGGTCCTGGGTATGTATCCAGAAGGCAGGGAGGATTCAGGGCAGGGCAGGGCAGGATGGATGTTCCAGCCAGCTCCTGGAATGTGCCAGAGATGTGCGTGGATTGACAAGACACTGACTAGGAGAGACAATACCAGAAACAGAGCATTTCCATCTTCTGGTAGGTTCATTATGGAAAATTGCCCATACTTTGGTGGAGAGAGTCAGTCTGGTGGCTGGTTTCACGGCTAACTACCTGACAAGCAATTGCAGAAACATCCGACAGCATCTCCACATATCCCTGTAAGATCCCTACCATCGTTCCAAACCTTTGACGAGTATGAGAGGAGGAACATGTTCATGCAGATGTTATCCACATGAATAGGACTGTTGACCTTGCACTTGACAACTATGCAGGCATTAAGTCCATGTACTTACTCTGTGGGCTCGAGTTAGTACAGGTGATAATCTTCAGAAACAGTGTATGAAGCAGTAATGCTTCTTTCTGGTAAAAGGAAAAAAAAAAGTCCTCAAATAATAGCAGGCAGGAGAAAAGCTCCATGGAGAGGTCAAGGACAGGGACTAAAAGCAACTGCAGAGGCTGAGTAGGTGTGAGCAAGGCTGCAAGGCACTCGAGAGCTAAGGACAGCCAAAAAACCACTTACAGCACACTCTGGAGAGCTGTGGGAGAGCTTTGAGGATTCATGACTTGCTAGAACTGAATACCATGCAAGGACTTTGCCTTCAATATTGAAGCTGAAAGCAATGGATATTTAGGAGGTCCTCTTCTGCTTGGTTCTTCTTGGTCACCCCTTTGCAGCTCATCTCTCATGGCAGAAAGTTGGACCAGTGAAACAAAATGATTCAGGTTAAGAGAAATCCAGCCTCAGTAACCTGATTTTCATCAGGAAAATAACTCTGAGGGGGGTATGACACCCTCAAAGGTTTACTGGGCCAGCAGTGGGTGCAGGGAGGGGGGTGTCTGCTTTAATCAGCCCCTGGACAAACTGTGTGTGTGCTCACACCCATGTGGAGGAAGAAGATGGGCTTTGCAGGCAAATGGGGTTACATCAGCGGCATGCCTGATCAATCTTCCCTCCTCTCAGAAAATAAACACCAAAGCAAATATTGGCTCACTGGTCAAATGGAGAATGGAGCTGTCCGGACGTATCGCTCCTGTTTGCGTTGTATTTTTTAAAGGGTTATGTCATGATGCCATCAGAGAAAGCCAGAAAAAGAGTAGGAGCATTTCAGGTAGGCCTGGGTCAATGCATGAGAGGTCTTGAGAATGGATAAGCAGGGAACCTCAGCTGGTAGGAAGCAGGGGAGATGCATGCTCGAGGAAGGAATAATTATCTATCCTGGAGAAGTTGAGTGCTGTGGCATGGACATGGTCGAGCAGCTGTTCCCAGAGATTCCCACTTTTACTTGCACCTCCAGATTTCTGAGCCTGCTGTGGACGCTGGCTGCTCATTGGGAATATCTGCTCTGAGGGGAATGAGGAGGCAGGAGATGTGTCCTCTCCTCCTGAGCCACTGCTGCCCAGAAGGGTCATGTCAAGCCTAGTTATATCTTGTTCAGCTGTTTCTTCTCCACTCTTACCTTCTATTTCTCTCCACTGTAAGAGCCTCATGGCAGGTGGTGGCTTTTTCTTTTACTCCAGATAGAGTATTAGGGCAAAACCCAAAGAAAAAGCCTGTTAACAGCTTTTGGGATGGAAGCTGCCAAGCTGATGGAAGAGACTGCACAATGCCTTGCAGGAGTGGGTGGACACCCATCCCTGCCAGTGCACACTGCTCTGAGGATGCACAGCACCTGCATCCCAGATGGGATGTGCACTTGCTGCTTTAACACCACGATCTTAACACCTGGCTCCCAAGAACCCTCCTGATGTCTTGATTTCACAAGCGATCACCATTTTCCACAAAAATGCTAGTTTTTGCTAGTGTTCCCTGACTCTGACCCTATTTTCTCCCTTCTCTGGGTACCCCCCGGCCCCTCACCTGGCTGAGAGCTTTCTTGGTAGTATCTGCTGTAGAAATGCTCCTGCCTTTGCACACTCGGGTCTGGGGGAAACTTGGACTGTCCTTGAGGCCCTTTTTGGACACCACATTCTTTACAAATATGTCCAAGCCAGACATGCACACACCTTTCTCCTCTCCCGACAGTGTTTAACCAGGACAAACCCTCCCTGGCTTCTGTCACTAAAGAGAGCAGCAGGTCCACATGAGCTCTGCTGTTTTATTTGTCTCTGACCAATATTTGCAAATGGGTGCATGACATCTCATCTGTTTAACCCATGAGCTGTTGCAATCGATGCTGTGTCTCATGATGGTTTAGAGGCAGGCTTGGCCATGGCTTTTGTAGGCTGTTCTCCCCCAGGGAAAAGACAAAAAACAAGATGAAGACAGAGATGGTGATTGGTATTGTGCTGGCCTCACAGGATATGATATCTGAGTAAATCACTTCCCTCCTATCTGCAAGGTTTGATGAGAAAGCAGGCAGCTAAACATCACCTCTGTTCACCATGCAGGGCTGGCAGGGAGGGTCTGCAGCCCAGGGGAAGCCTCTCTGCTCCTGGAGTGTCTGCTGGGTGGTGGGCTGGATGACACAGGGCATCTCAACCACTATCAGGTACTGGTCTTCAGACAAGGAAGACCCAGGATGAGATCTGCCAGGCCTCAGCCCACCTCCACACATTGTACCGCATAAAACAACCCCCATCACCTCTATTAAACCTTTTACACTTGGGTCCCCTCTCTTGGTTTGCATTCCCCTCTCCTCCCATCTTCTGGGAGGCACCAGAGGACGATGCTGCAGCCTTGGCATGCTGCAGTACAAACCCTGCACTGGGAATGCAACACCCTCTCCCAACGGTTTATTAAACACAGGGCTGCTTCAGTGCTGTGCTTTGAAGAAGGTGGCTTAATCCTTATCAACAGAGGAGAATTTCATCAAAGAAGCAGCAGTGGTGAAATGGAAATGCAAAGATACATAATTCATGACAGAGCAGAGACAATTTAATAGGTGTGCTCAGCAGCAGCCAGGCTCACCACCTTGTTCTCCACGCTGAGGATGATGTCAGGTCATACAGGATTAGCCAGACGCGAGGGTTTTTGAAAGCCCTTTGTTCTCCCAAACTCCCTCTGCACATTCAGAGTCCCCAGCTCACAGCCCCTGTACAGGATGAGCTCCATACACAGAGTTACTTGCAGAACCTGCTCGGTGTCAGAAAGAAAAGGGCTTATTTACACATAAATGAGAAAGGCAAATCTCCACAATAGATGCCAGCCTGGCAAGGAACAAGGTGTTATTGGCAATTCCCTTCCCTGCTTTGCAAAGGTGGAGATACCCCTCAGCTTCTCCTGCCCTCACCCCACCAGGACAGGGGAATGACCCCAGGAAATGTCATGAATCTACACGATCTCTGCAATCTCACCCCATAGGACAGCTTTATTCTGGGACCAGGATGTGCACAGAGAACACAGCAGAGCCTTGGTGCCGCCCATGCTGTGGGTGCAAGGGCCTGGCAGGTGTCCCCAGGCATTGCACAGGGCAGAGCCTGCAAGGAGAAGTGCCTAACTCCTGTCTGGGCTTCCCAATTCCCTCTCTTGGGCTCCTAAATAGCCTTTGCCATTCAAAAAAAAAGCAGGTATCTCCTTGTCCTCATCACATAGATGGGACCTGAAGCATGGTGAAGATGCAGGGATGTGGATAACCCCACGGAAGTGTGAATTCCAAGGGAGTTGGTCCTCCCAAGCCATGTATGGAAACCTACCAGTGCTTCTTCAGAATTCTGTGATTCTGTGATTTTTTGGGCATCTTTCCTGCATTAAAGGAGGCAAATTCTGTTTTGGTTTTTTTTTTTTTTTTCCAATGGGGAATGTGGGAAGGATGAAAACCCCAGTCTGGTATCCCCCACTTGACTCCCACTGGAAATATCAAAATAACTTTCCAGGTTCTTCCCAATCCATCCCGAGGGAGGGGGGTTGCTCCTTCCCCTGCTCAGACTCAAGCCAAAGGCAGATTGATGACAAGTCCCTGCAGGGAGGGACGGTGGGATGGGAAGGGGAGGATCCAGCACCACCCATCTCACAAGAGCTTCCAGGCACTTCATCACCCACAGCACTGCTCCCTGGAGACAGGTTCTCTGCACGAGAAAACAGAGCTTTTTCTTTTTCTTTTTCTTTTTCTTTTTCTTTTTCTTTTTCTTTTTCTTTTTCTTTTTCTTTTTCTTTTTCTTTTTCTTTTTCTTTTTCTTTTTCTTTTTCTTTTTCTTTTTCTTTTTCTTTTTCTTTTTTTATTTTAATTTTACTTATTTTTCTTTTTCTTTTTCTTTTTCTTTTTCTTTTTCTTTTTATTTTTATTTTTATTTTTATTTTTATTTTTATTTTTATTTTTTATTTTAATTTTACTTATTTTTCTTTTTCTTTTTCTTTTTCTTTTTCTTTTTTTTTCTTTTTCTTTTTCTTTTTTTTTCTTTTTCTTTTTCTTTTTCTTTTTCTTTTTCTTTTTCTTTTTCTTTTTCTTTTTCTTTTTCTTTTTCTTTTTATTTTTATTTTTATTTTTATTTTTATGTTTATTTTCCTTTTCCTTTTTCTTTTCCCTTTTATCTCCAGAAGATGTTTAATTCCTTGGGTAGTTATTGAGCAAAGCTTTAGCAAAACAGCCAGGCAGAAGTGAAGCCAGCAGGGAAACCTAGACGTACTTAATCACACCATACCTTTTTCACAGCGACAGGAGCGGCATTTCATCAAGGAACAAGCTTCCTCTACAGCAGAAGTAAATTCCTGTTAGCACCATCACTATCTCCAGCAGTTGATTCATTGCCGCCTGCCCAAACGAGTTTCTCGGAGTGGCCAAGCGCACTTTGAGCGTCTGCTCTTGCTGAGGGCTCGAGAGCCCTCTGCTGTCCACCCATCCGGCCCCCGGACTTGTCGCACATGGGATTGAGGGTTTGCTGCTCCTCACCAGCTCTGGCCACCTTACCAGAGCCTAAAACTGAAGATCTGGGGCGGACATGGCCAGTGGAGATTGGTGTGCTAGGAGATATTCATCCCCAGGGGTGCTGCTTTAAAAATGGGTTCACGTGGCTTCAGTACATCTGAGGATTTGGCAAAGGCAGGGAAGGAGACTGATGGGGCTTTTGGTGCCCAACACAAAACTCTCCAAAGCCACTGAAGTCTAGGTGGTTCTTTCTCCTGCACAAACATCATGTTCCCTTGTATCCATTCGGTCTCCATCACAAATCATCTGCAACAGCTACACTCCAGCCGTGCAGGATTCTCCACAACAAAGAGCTCATGAGCCTTTCTGGGCCATCAAGATCATCCTGTCTTGGCAGACACCATAATGTGTTCTCCTTTGGACGTGGAGAAAGCTCCTGTGCTCCCCACCTTGCTCCAGCCACCAAGGCTTTCATGACTGGGAGTCTGTCTCCAATGTCAACACTCAACTGGAGTACTCTCCATTTTGCCTTATGCTAGATAATCTTAGAAATTATAAATGAATAATTAATACAATGTTTATCTATAGCATAATAAATGTGTATAAAATTCTCATATTACTTGTGGAGGTGCAATGAAAGTTGGATAATCTATACAATTACCAGCACAAAGGTTGTAATCTCATTCTAGTTATCACATACATCATTTTAGCTCATTTATACACATACAGAACTCCCTGTATTATTAATAATTATTAATAATTATTAATAATAAACAGTATTATTGCTGTTGTTCTACTAGTGTTACTAAAAGTCTTCAGCAACGGAGACCATGGGTGGCTGGAGTGCAGGGCAGCTTTGGCTGGATTCAATAATTCATATCTGTATAAAACTGGCCTAAATGATGAGAGGGAGAATTAAACACAAAGTCGTCCCCAGAGCCAAAATTACTTGCTCGTGCTGGCTGCGTTACCTTAGACAGCAATCAGACTTTTACTGTTTGTTTTATTAGTAGTCCATAAAAACCTCGTTATGCTGTTCCAGTGGTAATACATAATTTATACGTGACACCTCCTTATTGGAGAGATTGGCTTCTTTTTCTGGCCCGTTCTGGGTGCGTGGGGTGTCTGTCCCTCTGGAGCTGGGGTTGCTCCTTGGGTTGAGGGGTTTCCCTGCTATGTCCAGAGAGACACAGAACAGGACAAAGATGCTCCAGCCCCATGGCCAGGACACTTCCAGAGCAGAAGGATGGCAGGAAGGATGCAGGGACAACCCCTGTGACACCCCCCAGCATCTCCTTCCCCCAACACTAACTCCAGGCAGGCTGCAGCAAGTGGATCCTCACAAAGATGTTTTAGAAAAAGGAAATATCCAAGTTCCCATATGAATAGCAGCTTCTGCAGTTGTTCCAACTAGACATAGAGTAATCCTTCATTTTTATTAGGTATTTTTTTGTTTGAGTAGGAGCAAACTGGACCCCATGGCTGGGTGACTTGCCCAGACAAATGGGCAGCTTGCAGGTAGAGTGTTTCCAGACCCCAAATCCTCCCATGTCTTTGCTTGCCACTCAAACCCCAGTTTTGGGAAGATGCTTTTTCTCCATCTCAGCATCACTTGGTCATTTGGTTCAGTCATGGGAGCAGGAAGGGGGTTCTCTACCACAGGAGCAATGACAGGTTTGATCTCTGGGGATCCTCATGGACCATCCTATCAGCCAGTGGGGTTGTGTCCCTGGTGGAAATTGGAGACGAGTATGGATCGATATGGAGGGGAAGAAGGGGGTCTCCCGTACAGGCACTGGCTGCTTTTACATCCGGGATCCAGTGCCTGCTGTTGGGGGGGTATCACATTTCAGTAATCCAATGGTATTGAGATCTTGCAAAGCCGGAACCTGAATCTGGGCTCAGGTTGGAGCAGACATCTCCACTCCAGCAACAGCTCTGAACATCCAAGAACTTGCTTAAAAATCCAGCTCTGCTTGTAATTTCCTGGACAAACCCAGCTTTTCCTAACAGGTCAAGGACACCCTGCCCACTCATACTGGGCCATGTGCCGGGCCACCATTTCTGAGCCTCTGGAGTCAGCAAACCAGGCTGAGCAGGGGGAATTTTGTCTCTCTCACCTCTTGCCCTGGCACAGATCACATCCCGAGAGCCAGCCGGATACATCCCACTGATCCTGATTCCAGTCACTTCTCCAGTCTTGCACCAAATCCAAGCTCTTGCCTTCACTTGCAGGCACTGTTGGGTCCATGACATACAATTTGCCCTCCCAAATGCTCCTGGGGGTCAGTTACCACCCTCCCTCCTCCTCCTCTTTCTTCTCCTGTCCGTGCTCTCCATCACCCACCACCTCAGGAGACTGTCCGCCTTGTTACACAGTGACTCACAGCTGTGTTTGCACCCCAATCAGCACCAGGTTTTGTGCCTTTCCCTTTGCCCATCCCCAAGGATGCATTTAACGCTGTTAATAAGGGCTGGGATTAGAGGACTGTAAATGAATGGGATATTCCCCCTGACCTGAGAGGTCCTGAGTACCTTTCCTCCAGGAAAAATTAAGCATGTTGCAAAACAGACACTGTTTTGGGCATTTATTTCGGGTTCAGATGCCCCCACGCCAGATGCCACCAGGCAAGAAGCAGGTCTCTGGTGTTGGAGCCAGGCTGTGGCTGTGCTCTGGCTGCAGAGAGGAGAGGAGGGAGAGGAAAAGGGGTGAGTAACCATGTTTTGCCTTCTCTGAATCTTTCTGATTAGCGTTCAAAATCTAATGAAACTGGAATGAGGGTCTGCTCTTGTTTGTACGCTGTAATGGATCATGATGCCGAGGTGGCTGGACTCTGGATGTGGAAATGGAGGGCTGTGGTAATGTGACAAGAATTAATGAAACGTAACCAGACTTTCATATAATTAAAAACAGTAATTGCTGGAAAGATGGCTCATGCAAAACGATGGGCTGGGGGTGGGCAGGGTTGATTAAAACTGTTCACTGGCTACAAATGATTAGATTAAAATCAATTAACTGTAGAATTGCTGTCTGGCATATGGAAGGATAATTCAGTTACGTAACTGGCAGCGGGATTTGCACTTTACAAATGTTGTTTCAGTACATCGGACCAAGCTTAGGCAACCTGGTCATTTAACAGGGCACACCTCTGATTTCTGATTATGGGGGTGGGATTTGGTAACACAACGCAAAGAAGAACCCACAGCCCAGGGCTGTTGTCTCAGCAGTGGTGAGTGAAGAGCGAGAAAGTCCAAAGATGGCTACAAAACCCTATGATGCCCTGGTTATTTGTAAACAGGAGCTCTTTTCATTACACTTTTAAAGACTGGTTGGATTAAGGAAGCATTAGAGGAATTCAGCACGGGTCGGCTCTGTATCCTTCCTCCTCCCGAGAGCCTGCTGGTGGTGGTGCCCATTAACGCTAATGCAAGTGCATTAGCACATTGAAAGGATTCCTGTGTTACAGCATCCCTGATGACTTCATTTCTTCTTCGTTCTTTAAACACCAGCAAAAGGAGGGGTATGAAAGCCTGCAGAATGAAAGCAAATAGCTGCTGGCTGCAAAGCAGCGGTGTGACAGGGTGAGTCTCAGCCACCGGTCCTGATCTCCTGTCAGGAGCACTGCAGGTGACCCTATGACACGCTTCTGCTTTGAGGTTTTGGGGTTGATGGTTCAAATAAATCCTACGTCATCTGTGCCTGAGGAAGGTGGCCTCAGATCCTGTCCCACCTCTAAGGCTCCTCATGGCACTGTGGATGAGCAACCAGGACTGGAAATAAACCCCTGGAGGTATGGGCCCCAAAGGCAGTGCTTGCAGACAAGAGGTATTACATTTTAATAGGTTTTAAAGTTCCTACTGAGATCGTGGATTTGCTCATCTCGTATACAGCTGCACTGAAGTAGGAGATCCACCTTTTTCATACATATGTTGCTTTTAAGCAGACATTTAGCCAGGTGCTGATCTGAGCTTCTCTGTGGCCAGAGGAAAGTCACTCTCACATCATGACATATCTGTCACTGACATTGTTATGGAGGTGCACGTGCAGGGACAAAGTAGCTTCACTTCAAGGATTTCTGATGAGCCAGACTCCAAGCTCATTTTGTTCCCAGAGCTTTGAGATGCACCCTAGAAATGGCTTCCAAAACGTCAAGAGTGGTGCAGAAAGATGTTCAAGTGGCGCAATGAATTTGGCCCAGCGGCACCCCTGTCCTCAAAAGAGGAAAGGTGCTGGCCCTACTGGCATAGTCATTGTCCAGGGGATGGCTGTGGGCTTTTCTCCCTGCTTTCTCAGAAGTCCTGGAGAAGCTCTGGAAATCTCCCACACCAGCAAAAATATGTGTGCTTTCTGTAGAAGAGGCAAAAGTAGATTTAGGTCAAAAATTACTATGTATAGAGCAGAGAAACATCTCCTGAGCCATCTGCCATGCACCAAAGCCAAACTCTGCTTAGAGCCTGCTGAGGCTTTTAAAAAAAAAAAAAAAAAAAAAAGGAAGATTGACTGGCTTTCATTCAGAGCTTTCAAACCACTTCTGCTCTTTATAAGGCTGTTTAAACATGACTCCGCTAAGCCGCTGTCCATCATAAATAAGCTCTTGGTTCTTGCTGTCAAGTAGAAAATTAACCCTACTTCTGCCTCTCTACTCCAGTAAGGCTGCGTCCAGCGTGGGAAGAGCTGCTTGGTTTGAGTCCTCATGCCCAAACTCAGCTTTGCCAGTCTGAGTGAGCACATCTTCCATTTTCTGCTGCACTCCCCAAAAGTCCTGGGAGGGACCTTTGCAAAAAGTGCAAAAACATTTTATTCAGTGAACCAGTGTTGGTAATCTCCAAACAGTTCCTGCTTCTCTTCCCTTTGTCTACTCTTGTGTTTGATTATTGTGTATTGGTGCAAAATCCCTCTTTACCTAGCTCTGGGGCCAGCACGCTCTCCACTTTATCTCTCCATGCTTCATCCATATCCCACCTATTTCTAAATCTCAGCTGAGACCTTTCTTCTTGCTTCTTTTTCTCCTTCCCTTGGCCAGCATTAATGCACAATCATCTGGGTGCCTTTTTGGGGACATGGAAGTGCACCCTGATGCATGGCTGCGTTATTGCTGTATAAATCCATCCCCACCCCATGGAAGGTCTGCAAATCACCAACACAGCAGACATCAGAATAAAATCTCTTTCATCACGGAGAGATGGATAATCATTTCCCTTCCTGAATGAGATGCAGCAGATTTATTGTCCTGACTCAGCCAGCAAGTTTATGTGAAGGAGGTGAGGTCAAGACAGAGTTTATAAACTCTGTCGATATTCCTGCTCTAGGAGGTTTTCTTCTCTCTGCCAAAGTAGTTCAGCAATGCTGGTCCCTTGTTTGATGCCTTTAATAAAGCCAGAAGGACACAGATGTCTTGAGATAATTCACTCTTCTGCACTGAATCAAGTAGCAATCCATGCCGTGGAAATCTCTGCATGGTCTCACGGCTGATGCTGGAAAATCACTCAGTTCTCCCCAGCCCATGGGTCATACCCAACCCCAGATGTGGACAAAAAACTGTTTTCCTTTCTCTTCTGAAATTCTATATACCTGTAGTTTTTCCTTTTCAGAATTTCTAAAAATTTGTCAGAAAGCCAAATGATCTTGTTCTGCTTTTGATTTAAAGAGGACAGTGCTTTCGTCTGGGTTGGGAATTTTTTTTTTTTTATTATAGGGTGTTTAAATTAAAACCCCCCAAAAGCAGTTCCAAGAGGGAAAATGAGTCTGCTCCATTTCAACTTTACAAGAACACTCCGCTCTGGGGATTTTTCAATGATTTGTTGAAATTAAACATATCTGTGAAATATTGCTCATTGAATGAGCCCAAATTCCCCTACAGGCACAAGATTGTTATGAACATTTCTGATTAGCTCTTTCACATAGCCATATTTAGATGTAGCTGGCATTATCATGGAAATAGGCCCTGGAACATGTCCTACCAGAGATGGCAAAGCTCCAGTGGGTCACCTTGTCTCCATTTCTGGGTACCTTCTCCTCCCCCACAGAGGAAATCCATGGATATTTGGCTCTGCAGTCTCTTGATCACCTCCATGTGGGCAGACTTATGGTACAGCTTTTTCCCAGCTACAGGTTGGTGTATAGAGGATATCTTCACTCTGATCAGGATGTTTGGAGGGCAAAGACCTCTTCTAAAACCAGCTGGTCTTGGACAAGTCAATAGCTTTTGTCCCAGGTAGGTTCCTCTGGGACTATGATACTCCAAGGTAGACTCTACACATGGGTTCTGCAGGTTGCTATTTCCAAGGCAACCTGATACTCCAAAAGAGGAGTCCCACCTGCCCTCTGTTCTACGCCTTTCCTCTCCACGAGGCTGCTTAGGGAACTACACCACAGACCTGTGGCTGAAAACACCCTCTGCAAAAAACACAGTCTCTGGCCGAACTGTGTCATGCAAACAAACAGACCTCCACACCAGAGCAGGGGCTGGGTGGGAGACATGGCCAGGGCGTGCCAGGATCCAAAGGCAGAGTCCATTGCTCTTCATGAACTTCTATCATTAGCTCAAGTTCACCCCGAAACCGCACCGGTAGAAATTAAGGGCTTGTTGCAAAGCTCACCACGACCAGTGAAAGGGAACCCTCTAACATGTGGCTTTGGAGCACAGTCTCAGCTTTAACCCCAGTTTAGTCAGAGAGCCACCACCAAGGGTGTCTAGCATGCTTTCTGTTCTCGGATCACCAAACCATGGATATTTAGCATGCTTTTGCTCTCAGGTCACTCTGGAGCACACTTTCTATTTATAGGCATCCCAGAACAGCTTGTGAAGAAATAAACACCTGATGCTTTCCTGTTTCTGATGTTTGCTAATGATGCTCCGACAGCTCCATGCTGAGTAGCTCAGCCAAGGAGAAGCACACCTCTCTCCAGATGGTAAGAGCTGCTGTCAGCTCAAATAGGGAAATTGTAGCTGAAATGAAGATACAAACTGGCATGTGGCAAGGTAGACATCGAAATTATTTGTGACCAGTGAGGTCTGTCACTACCTATGAGCAACAGCCTAGTGATTACCTGTCATAAACCAGCCCCTGCTGAACTTAATTGCAAACCTGATCTAACATGTTCTGAACGAGGCTGTTGGCAGGAACAAGGAAACAGGAGGTTGCACAGAAGTGCCAGCAAGCTCTCTGGGATTGGGGGACAGCAGGTGTCTGAGGACTGCAGGAGATCCCATGGAGGATGTCAGGTCCTGGGCAGATACAGGGCTGAACCAGTGCTGGTGGGTTTGTGTTGGCAATGCAAGGGAATTGGTGTGAACTTAGCAGAAGCTCAAGAACCTGGGAGATTTTCTCTTCTTGTCTTTCATCCATTTAGGGTGAGAAGCAGAGCTTGGTTCCACTTTTGTCCTGAGTATATCTGTAGCTTGTACTCAGCTACACCCAACCTGGGATGCTGCGTGATGCACAGGGCTGTGATTTCCCACCACATTCCCAGGGTGGCCTGTGATGCTCAAGAAAACACTATACCCTTCTGAACACCTGATGTGCTGTGCTATCATTTTCACTTTCTTCTGCAGATGTTTGGCTCCACACTAAGTGTGAGCCTTTGGCACCCCTTCCAAAGCAAAGATGCAGGTAATCACGATGCCATAATCATGAGACCATCATTAGGACCGGTCTCATCCAAAAGAAGTAGCCACGGCTGCACAAGTCACCCTGTCACCAGACAAGTGCTTGCAGAGAAGAGCACATGAAGAGCTAGAGCCAAAGAGTTCAGCACACATCTGAATGTCCTACCATGTCAGCCTGGCTGCACAACTCCTTACTTAACTAACCATGATGAAAAAGGCCAAGTCTTTTTCTTGCTACCACCTTAATCTTCCTGCAGAAGGGAAACTTCCCTGGGTTTCTCGATTGCTCACCCAAGCTTGCCTGCAATCCTGGAGGTAGGTCCTACCAGAACCAGCTGCTGGCCATGGCACAGCCAGGATGCATAGTGCTTTCCTTGGCCTCATACTCAAAAACATGCCCATTTCACACATGGCTTGAAATCCTCATCCATCCCTGCCTGGTGTGGTGGTTTGTATCGGCAAACAGCCATTCATCAGGAGATGGGGCAACCTGGGAAGGCTCTGTTTACGGAGATGTGCTCATCTCCCCTTGGCAGAGAGGCTCAGCAGTGTTTGGAGAATGTTGCCACTGGCAAGCTGGCAGGTTTGAGGGCCAAACCACTCACTGGCCATGCGCACAAGTCTGTTCCCCCCTCTGGTGCAGGTAAATGGCAGAGTCGCTCCTTCAGGCTGTCTGCGGAGCTTGCAGAAGGGAAGGTGCTGGTATGAAAGGGCTCACACTATGTGTCATCTAGATCCAACTCTTCTCTCTTAAGAGAGAATAGGTTCTTTATCGGATAGAGAGCAACTCCTCGATATGGTGACTCACCAACCCTTATGTTATGCTTCCTATTTACACTCCCCAGTGCTAATGTTGTGATACTTAATGGCTCACAAGGTACTATTTCATCTTCTAAATATACACCCCCATTGTACTGCCTGAACTCCCTTCATTATATCATGAGCTGACTGCAGGCATCAATCATGGCTGTGATAAACAGAAACTGCCCTAATATCATTTCACAGGCTGTGAAGAGTCTCATCTCAGCTGTGCTGGAGCCAGATGGAAGAGGGAGTGTGGAATAGAGACTTGTGCTCTGTTAGATATATGTGACATTTAATTATGATTGCAATGCTTCTCTCTCATTCAGGCTAACAGGAGACTGAATTCTGCAAATAAGAGGAAAAACCTAAATAATACAAGTTCTGCTGCTTCCAGACCCAGCCTGGGCATTCGCTGGTGCATTCTGCAGCACAACCCTCTTCCCAGAGGATTTATTATCTCAAATGCTGCATCACGCAAACACAAGAAGCTGCTCAGGTTCAGAAATAACTTATCTGAGTCCCTGATGAGTGCGTACAGGTTCGGAGCCTTCCCAGGCCCTGGTGCATAGATCTCCAGGTGGTCTGGCCACAGAGGCCTCCAGAGTCAAACAGAACCTCCAGGAGCTTCTGCATCACCTCTTCAGGCTGGGGCTGCACTGTAGCCAGACCTGAGTGGGTCCCAGACAGAATAGCTGCCTGCGGGCAGAGAAAATCAGCCCTCCTGGGTTCAAAATGGCATGCATGTCTCTTCACCTGTGGCAGGGTTTAGCCTCAAACAAGATGAGCTGCCTGCGGACAACGGCGGGTCAACTCTATTGCAGTTATTTCTGTTGCTGCGGTGCTGAGGAGCTTCCTTGGGGACTTGATCCCATCGCTGGGTGCTGTGCAAATGCTGGATGGAAAAGCAGTGTCGTTTTAATGGGCAGCTAATGTCCCAGGTGGATGGAGATGACATCTTCAGCTGGGTGGAACTACAAGGAGACAGTTTTGGTCATTGCTGGGAGCGTTGGTTCTACAAGCCTGTGAACTCAACTGCTGTTAGGACTTCAGGCGGCATCACAGCTCAGAACTCATCCAAGGAGGGACTTAGGAGAGACCAAAGATGTGGCTGCACTCAAGTTTATGCAGAAAAGTGAGGGAAAGAATGGAGGAAGCCTCAAAGGATGTTCTCCAGAAACTCATCCATGTCTGCTATCTCCCAGGCCAAGCTGAGCCAGGCTTTCCATGCTGGAGAAACAATGGTATGGAGAGCAAGGATAGAAAACAAAGGGGCTTAAACCAAGGAGGAGCAGCTCATGGTGCTTTGGCGAGGCAGAGCAGTCAAATCAGAGCTTTGGGAAATGGTGCAGCAGTGTCATGGGTTGGCTCAGGTGTGACGCATGCTAATTGCTGTTATGAAGCAGTGCAAGATGATTAGACCTTGATACGTCTCCAAGATGTTGCAGAGAATGAGCGTGTGAGAGCAAGGCACTCCTGGAGGTGAGGACACAACTTTTCTGTGGTCTGCGGCCACGAGCCCCTGAGCAAGGGGTGAAACTTTCTCTGAATAATATCTTCAATTATTGATATAGTTCTTGAATTCTTTGTTTTAGGGCAAAAGCAGGACCAGTGACCTCTTGTCTCCCTGTTTCTCTCAGCCTATCCCACCTCAGTCACCTGCTTGCAGTAATGTATGTTTAATGAAAGGTTGGATACTGGGTAATCCAAAGGAGCAGGCATCTAAAAATCTTATTGATGAGTTTACTGATATCCTTTGTTAAATAGAGGTCTTTTTTTTCGGCCAGGTGGAAAGCATGAATATCAGTAAACAGAAACCCATTTAACACCAGACTTTTAGCAATGGATAAGTCTCTATCCAGCTCTTAAATTCTGATAATGATCTCCTCCCCGAAGCCCTGCTTTCCAAAATAATAAAACCCTTTTCTCCAGCAGCGCAGAGCTTTTAGGCAGCAAACGATTGCTTTATGGGTGGAGGGTACACAAATAGGACCAATTTGTTTCATGCCTGGAGGTATATTTCTTTTCTGGCAAACAAATGTCAGAAAGGCAGTGTGTGAAAATACAATTTTCCCACATGTGGGCTGCTTTCCCTTCCAGCTACCCCCCACCCCTGCCCTTGCACCACATAAATACTAACAGCCCAGTCCACTTTTGGAGCAGGTACAAGGTCGTATTTATGGGAAACTGGAGCCAGAGTGGATTTCTCCATAGCACAGGAGAAATCCTGTGCTGGAGGAGCTTTTCCCATACAGGAGGTCATTAAAACCAGCCTGTTCCCACGAGCATCCATGCTTGGGGTAAGTCCCCAAATACAGGATAAACTTTCTCTGACCATGGGGTAGAGGGATCACAGACAGCGAGGGGCTGGGATCGTTGTTTGCTACCCAACAGCACAGCATCTTGCATGGGAAGGACTTGAGCACGGTAGAGACTTTTGCAGTGGAGCTGCTGAAAACCAACGTGATGGGGAGAAACGGCCCCGTGCACTCACACCGGGTGCTGCCTGTGCTGATTCCTCGGCTTGATGAAGAAAAGCTTCCCCATTACCATCTGACTAGCGCATACTGGTAGATCAGAACAATACCCAAAGTCAGAAATAAATGGGTTGAATAATTTAGTGGGCTCTGGAACATGGGAATGGCAGAGCACATCGCCAGAAATAGGAAATCACGGCTAATAAAGGCAAAAGACAGTGGAAAATTCATTAAACATTTTTCAGACAAGAACATTTTGCCACTCGGAGAAAAAAAAATTAGACTAGAGTGAGGGGAATTGTGTTCTACAGATGGGGATATTTGATAGGAACTATATAAAAAGCTGAAGAAACATTTGATTAAAGATTGGGAGAGAAAAGCTATAAAAAATGAAAAGAACAGTCTACAACCTTAATTTCAATTTAATTTTCAATTCCATTCCTTTGGGTCCTGCCTGTGTAAACAAGCCTGGGACTGGTGACTTTTGGGGTGCAATGAATTTCTACCCCTGAGGGTAGGTCACGCTTGGGGGGGGTCACCCTGCTTGCAGGCGGGGGGATGGGTTGGAAGTTGGGCCATCTCGGAGCCATCGTGTCCTTCTGGGAGCCCTGCTCTGTGATTTATCAGTTATCACCTCCCTCCATCCCTCTGCCCTTCCCCAAGCTGGCTCTTTGCTGTCTCTGCAAGGGATGTTTTGCAGGTTTTCTACCACTGCTGCACCCTTAGAGACATGGGTTAGACTCAACATGTCCTGAGCAGAGTCACACTCACTCCCACATCTTGCAAAAAGCAACAGAGAGCGAGCAAAGGAGTTGTTCCTCTGCCCTTTAGCTCCCCAGTATATCTCACACCCTTACCTAGCCCTGACCTTGGAGCCAAAGTCCCGTTTTGCACATTTGTAGCACCTATTACCAGCACATCCCCAAGCGCTCTGCTGCATCAGTTATTAACCACAAGCCTCTCACGGTGATGCAGCATTTTGGGCTGATAAATCAAATGTCAGGAAGCTCCAGGAGACCCTGCAGTGCTCCCCCTCCACAACACAGCACTGCTGGGACTCAGGGCTGCCATATTTTGTAGTGTGGTTTAATGGGGGCTGAATGGGAAGACTTACATTTTTAGAGGTAATTAGATTTTTTGGTGATAACGTAACCCATAGGCTGCTGATGTTTGTGGTTGTTGACTAAGGTCAATGTATATGCAAGAGACATACATTCCTCCTTCTCCGTGGTGACACAGTCCTTCATAAAGTCCCCAAGATCTCCCACCATAGCCCAATGTCATCTTGTAAGGTGAATTGTGCTGATAAAATCCCCGTGTCTGCGGCTGTCTCTCCCCCAGGACAGGTTCCTGCTCCTAGCAGGACCAGCTGCACCATTTTCCACTCTCCAGCTGCCTTGAAGGTCTCCAGGTCTCTTGTTTCCCCACCCTGGGTATAGCAAGTCCATGAAGTCTAAGTGAATTCAAGGCACAGCAGCAATTCCCCTGAGACTTTTGACAGTAGGAATGTAGTTTCAATTGGGGAAAAAAATGGATTTTAAAGCAAGCAGTGCTCCCACCTATCCCCTACAGCTCATGCTGCAACTTTGGTCCTCCTCCCACCACAGATGGGTGCACAGTGTCTCTGCCTGCTTCCCCAGCTCCCCTCCAGATCCCCTCCTTCTGCACAGGCAAAGCTCCCTCCTTCATTTCTAAAGCAGCTCAGGTTCTTCTCATTTCCCGTTTTCCTGGGCTGATTCCTGTCCCTGCAGTTGTTTCTAACAACTCCCTTGTCGGATTTCTTTCTTTCTTTCCCTTGTTGTTCCTGGAGGTCCTTTTCTATCCTCACCCTGTGCAAGACAAACATCAGAAAGGTCTGAAGTCACCTGCAGTCACCTCACAAGGGTGACTGTTCAGCACGTCCATGAATGCCCAGGGGGACCTGGGGAGGTGGATGGTTAGGCAGCGTGAGGGTACCCATCTGGCATTACTGTTTACTTGGAAATAAAGGACGGGTTTGAAATCCTTCAAACATGAGACTATCTGACACCGTGACAGCGCTGACAGCCATCCATTTCCTCAAACCTGCTCATCTGTGTCCCTGATGTTAATAAAGCATATGGTCCCCATCCATCTTTCTAACAGCCCTGGTCCAAGCTGACTGCCTCGCCGAAGCCTTGTAGCTCCTGAGCAGCCTCTGTGAGCTCCCATTTGCAAGCAGAAGCAGCAGTGCATGAGTCAGGTTCATCTCCTTCCTCCCACACTTGCTACCGGGCTACAGCCACACGCTGCCATTCTCCCTCTGGGACGACAGCCCCAGAACATCTGTTCCCCGCTGGGATGCATCTCAGTTCCTGATTCTCTGCAAGAAGGAGGTATGGATTCTCTCCTCCAGATGATGAACCTAAAAGAAAGTATCAACCCGGGATGAGCCCCAGATATTGCTTCAGTCCTGAGAGGGATCCCTTAAGTTTACCTCCAGAGGTTATGCATATGTAGAGGTATTTGCTAGCAGGATTTGCATACAGACATGTGATCAAACAATCAGTTTCCAATGCATTGAGTGTCTCAGAGGCTCATTAATAGCACCTTACAGACCCTTTTTCATGTAGTATTTTTCCATTTGCTTGTGCCTCATGGTTTGTTTTTTTTTCTTATCAGCAGCTCTCCCCGCTCTCCCATAACCTCCATCCCAGTTGCTGACACCTCTAGCACTGGGGAGCCCACAGTGATGGCAGGACCCTCCCCACCTATGCACTATGCGTCTGTATTTCCCATCAACACGTTTGAATTTGTGCTCCTGCTCAGTCACTCGATGCTTTTAGGGCATTTTTGACACAGGTCTTGCCTCACAGGGACAGAGCACTGCTGGCCCCTGAGAGCAAACTTGCTGAGAACTTGTTAGCAAGAAAATCCCTTCTTAAGTGCAAAAATCATAAGGATCCTTCTCAAAGTGCCAGGGGATTTACTGGCAGACCTAGCAATTATCTGCACTGTATTCTGTTGTAGGAAAGTTTCACCATGTGTCTATCAGATTACTACCACCATTTCTCCTCTCTCTTGTCCTCTTCTCACCCACAACCCTTTCTCTGAACCTGTAAGTCTCTAAATTTACTTCTAGTTCCTGGTTTAACATCAGGATGGGCCATTTGTACCACCTCTTGACTCTCCGTGTTTGCAAAATCCACTGACTCTGACATTTAAAAAATAAACAAACCAGGATGGTCCTTGCAAGAATGATGATTACAAGGGCCTGCCTGTGACCAAACTGACTTTTGCAAGCAAAATATGTGTGAATAATCTAGAGGGTTTGCTGGAAACCTTGTAAAGACAAACCAAAGCAGTCGCGGGCTGGAAACCAGAGGTGGTACAAATAGACCAGGTAAACACCTGAAATAAAATCACCAAAAGACAGGAAAATGGGTCCCCTAGGAGCAACAGCATCTGCCCTTGCAGTGAGAGGAATGGAGGAGCTTCATCTGATCTGGGGCCATGAAATTCCAAGAGGCCATGGTTTGTGGAATAGGGATGAGTGGGAGGTTTAATTGTTTGCAGATTTATTATTTGGGTTGGCCTGAGGAAAACTGAGAATTTCTATCCCTCAGGAAATTCTGACACCCATGTTCATCCCTAATGAAAATGTCAAAATAAGGAAACTCCCCATGGAGCAGAAGGACATGGACAAAGTATTAAGCAATACCAGAAAGTCTGGGTTTTGCTTATTTGACCCTGAATGAAATTGGTCTGACTGCTGCAGCAAGTCACAGGAGTAGAAACTCAGGTGCTTCATAACTTTTCTGGGCTTTTCTCTATTTTTCAGAGCAGGTCACATCATCCCATGGAGCCCACTGCAGACCAGCCAGGTCCCCCTCCTCATCTCCTCTGATGTCCTTACAGCAAATGTTGCCCATAAATGTCAAACCAATTCAAAAACAGTGATTCAGCAGACAGCAGTGACTCAGGTTGGGTCACCTCAGCCTGCAGTGAAAAATCTCACTTCTCTTTCTGTGCTAAAAGGGAAAACATTTCAGCACAACACAAAACTCCACGGGGATGGATGGGATGGTTCCCATCAGCAACATCTCTGGTGGCACCATGGCCAAGGGGCTTTTGTGCTGGGCTGTCAAGTGTTTCCAAGGCTGTTGGTGGACACAGGCCATGATGTCTACATGCACTTTTTCAGCTTCTCCTGAAGGGTGGCCCTGAGAACTTTCCACCTGGGGGGCAGTTCACCAAGGGTAGACCCACAGTGGGGTGGATGGAGCAGCAGTGGCTTTCTCCCCGTGGGGCGCAGAGAGAAATGAGCTCTGGTGCATCCATTCACCTCTTCAACGTGCTCCCAGCATTCGTCCACCCAAGCACCTTGAGTCCACAAGCTGGTTGCATTTCCACCAAAGAGAGAATAAATAGGTCACATCCCCTGCTGAGCTTCATTAACATGCACAAGGAACACAGCTCAAAAATAATCTTCTCCCGACAAGGACCTCTCTGTCTTGGGCAGCGGTGGCTGGTGAGTGGCAGCAGAGCTATGGGGAGCTTCATTAGTTAATGAGGTTGAAAGTTGAACTCTCCTCCTTTGCCAAGCTTTTAAGTGAATATTCAGGGCCTGGAGCATTCTCAGAATGAAAACTATCCTTTTTTCTTTTTTGTTTTTTGTTGTAAAACTGAAGTTGGAGGCAATTTACAAGGTAGATTGTACTCTCTGCTCAGCTCTAAAAGAGAGAGGGAATGAGAAGGAGGGTGATCTCCCCAGAAACCAGACCTAAAATGGCACAGAGGTGCTAAAGCCAAAGCAGGTCCCCAAGCCATCCCTCTGCTGTGTCCCCAGATTTGGGGAGACCCCA